>NW_027675358.1:0-132500 GCF_965601325.2 Salmo salar
AAAGGACTTGTTCTCAACTGGCCTACCTGGTTAAATAATGGTTTCATTAAAAAGTGTAGCAATAACTTAACTTTTCATTATTTAGACAGACTCCTCTAAATAATAAATATAATAAAATAACAAAAAAACAGTTAAATGCTAAGTACTATACATAGGTTTTATTTAAAAAATAACAATAGAACCTATTTAGTACTATAATGGTATTTACTAACATAATATTATTACTATAATAGTTTCTAAAGGGGTTCTAGGCTACCCTACCCTAGAATTAGGGTTCAGGATAAAACAGGTTATCCGTAGGGTTAGAGTTTCTGTACAGCACTTTGTGACATCTGCTGATGTAAAAAGGATTTTATAAATACATTAGATTGATTGTTAGGTTCAGGGTATTTAAAGAGATAAACTGTATGGGTTTATATCTCTCTTGCTCCTCCCTGTGGTCTTCTGTGGGAACTACATACCTCATTCACCACACTTGATAGGCTCATAATCTGAGGTAGCAACTGAGTCAGAGCTACAAATCAATGATCTCCACCTATCCATTAGGTTTACAACTCAGTGAACCTGCGCAGCATTCTCTCTATTTGATGTCTACGAACCAACAGATTTCAACACATATCAAATTACCAGTTACCATTATTAGTAGCTGTAACCTAGTTAATAATAAGTTACCTGAGGTAAACCTACAAGGTTAGTTAATAATAAGTTACCTGAGGTAAACCTACAAGGTTAGTTAATAATAAGTTACCTGAGGTAAACCTACAAGGTTAACGCGGGCTGGAAGAGAATTACTTCAAAACCACAGCAAACAGCTGGGACATATAGTAATATTATATATATATAATATTATATCACTGGGCTCCTGTGTGCTAACAAACCCTGTGTACCCCCCCTCCCCTGTTTAACCTTGAATTTCGTTCAGAAAAACACTTCCACATTTAGCAAAACGAACCAACTCTTTACGGATCTGTTCAGTGGTAATAAACGGAGGCAGATTAGACACCACTACTCTTGTCGAAATCAGCACCAACACAACCCCTCACATAAATCATACTGGTAACTAGCCGGGTAACAAGACTCACCTTTTACATTACCACAACCACTGCCTTGTTCATTCTGGATACAGAGTGTATATGTTCCTCTCCCACCTGTTCACCGACCAGGATCAATAATTCCTCCACACCATTCTCCACAACGCACCTGAAGAGACAGCGTTTCTTCTCCACTCGGTTGAGGACATCAAACTACCCTACTCCCTCCTCAACTCTAACCGATAAACAGCGGAAACCGATAAACAAACCCTCCCACCATGACAAAATACATTTGGAAAATAGGCAAAAGAATAGATGCACTCTTCACGAACGACAAAACCTCACGTTACCAACTTCTTCTTCTTCTATGGTATAATGGCGGTCCTCAAACCAACGTTAAAGGAGCATGGCGCCTCCTACTGTGCTGGAGTGTGTTCAATCACGGTTTACACCATTTCTAAATCCTCCTACCTAACTCAGTACTTCTGAGAAAATAAAAAAGATCCCTACTAACTTCTAATAGACCCTCCCCCATCCCCCAAATCCCTTCCAACCCCCCATCATACCCAGTCCAACCTCAATGACCCTACACTTCAATCTTCCCCTCTCTTCAACATCCTTACAACAATATAACAACACATGCTCCACCGTTTCATTGACAATACCCTCCAGACACAAACCATTCACATGCTGCCAACCAGATGGAAGGACCAGTTCAATGTACAATGTCCTAAACACAATCGAGTAAACACCACCTCTTCCTTCCTAATCTGACCTTTGAACCTTGGTCCACCGACCTTTCTTTGGAGGGCATATAAATGCCGTCCCTTGTGCTCAGAGTCCCATCTCTTCTGCCACACATCTATCAAAATGTCTCTCATCTCACATTTGTCCTCACCTCTACCCAGTGGAACATTAATATATATTATATCTTGTTTTAAAGTTATTTTAGCTAACTAGTCTACAATTTAATTCCATTCCACACCTGAATGTGCTGGGACCCAGCAGAATCTCACTACTAGACCCATTCTCTCAATTCTCCATAATAACATTAATACCTCCAATAGTAGGTCACTCCTAATAGATTTACCAGATGATAAACTATTCAATACAGACAGAGAATCTGAGGATACTATAATTCTAACAGGCTGTACGTCCTCCACCCACTGGAGGACAACTATTATCACCAACAGTTCAACTGAGTACACTGACAGTTCATCTGTTAGTCTTCTACATATCTGCACATCACATTCAGGAAGGTAAACACCTGCTCCTGTGGGCCCACTATCTGGGCCCTTGGATCCATCTGTGAAAAGAGGTAAAAAAGCATAACAACTTCTACCAATGTAATTGTCAACCAGTTTCCCTTTATCACTGACTTCTGACCCAATCTTTCCTTTTGTCTACCAAGGTTAGATCAACAACAGGATCTGGGAGTAACCATGGAGGAACATCCCCTATCACCACAGAAAAGGGCCAACCTCCAACTCCCTGAAACTACTCTCATCAGCAAGCTTTCCAACTGTCCAACCAAAACCACTGCCTTGTCTACTAGTATATTCCCAACAGTCATCTAGAACAGTAGCAGTGGGATGCTCAACCTCACAGCCTTTCAACCCAATAAGCTAATGACAATTTATTACGTCGTATATCCAAAGGCATCTCACCTGCCTCAACTGGACTATAATATAAATACATGATGGAGGGGACAGGTGAAATGGTGTGTCTCCTCTGGTCAACAATACTCACCTTGAGAGACTCCACAGCCTGTTGGAGCTCCTTCAGCTCCTTCTCTCTCTCCTGGAATCTCTGCTGGACCTTCTGCTGACTCATCCCCAGCTGCCTCTGTGGAGAATCACTCTTCAATGAGCTATCAAGCTTTATTAGTCCAGTAGATCAATAGTATAGTAATGTGACATAGGGCCCATAGAGAGGAAGGTCTAAAAAATGGATGGTCCATTTACTAAATGATATTTATTTGTTGCTATGTGAATGATTATAGTTTTTATGGTAGGACTACATGTATCAACAGGTTGAGACTGAACTTTGGACTCATAAAAGGCCATTCAGAATGATAATAGTGTTTGACATTATAAAATGGTGATACATCTGGAGAATCTGGGTTAACATATCAATATACTCAAGGTTTGTGTTCATATTTGTTCTGCTGAGGATCCATTTCATTTCAATGATCTCATATTCAAACAGCCTTAGTTCCTACTGTCTTTAATTCTTTGTTTATCAGACAGTCACCAACAAGTTGTTCTGGTCTTACCTGTTTCTCAGTCCTCTCTGCTGCAGCTGACATTGTATCATGGCCTTTATGTTCATCCATTGTACACAGATAACAGATACACTGCTGATCGGTACGACAGTAAACCTCCAGCAGTTTGTCATGATGAGAGCAGATCTTCTCCTGTAGTTGTGCGGTGGCTTTGACCAGCTTGTGCTTCTTGAAAGCTGGAGATTCGTAGTGAGGTTGGAGGTGAGTCTCACAGTAAGAGGCCAGACACGCCAGACAGGACATGAGGGCTTTCTGCTTTCTGGTCCCAGTGCAGACATCACACGCCACATCTCTAGGTCCAGCATAGCACAGAGCAGGAGGGGGAGCAGCCTGGAGTCCTGTCTTCTTCAGTTTCTCCACCAGCTCAGCCAACATGTTATTTTTACTCAGCGTAGGCCTCGGACTGAAGGTCTGTCTGCACTGAGGACAGCTATAGACCCCTTTCAGAACATCCTGATCCCAGCAGCCCTCAATACAGCTCCTACAGTAACTGTGTCCACAGGGGATGGTGACTGGTTCCTTCAGTAGATCCAGACAGACAGAACAACAGAACTGGTCCTGGTCCAGCAGAACTCCCTGTTGAGCCATTTGGACGGTTGTTCACTCTCACACAGACAGACGACACAGAGACTCAGATCAGTTTCGTTTCCTCAGAAGAGAGTTTGTGAAGGGGGATGGACTTCCTGGTTCTGCCAGAGGGGTGGGGTTAGAGGGAGGGAGGGGTTAGAGGAATGCAGGAAGAGAGAGAGGAACTGCAAGCAACATCAAGAGGGAGACAAATAGTTTTGTTCCAATGTTAGAGCCCTTAACATATAAATAGTGTTAACCCAGTATCAGTATCAATAGGGTTAACCCAGTATCAGTATCAATAGTGTTAACCCAGTATCAGTATCAATAGTGTTAACCCAGTATCAGTATCAATAGGGTTAACCCAGTATCAGTATTAATAGTGTTAACCCAGTATTAGTATCAATAGGGTTAACCCACTATCAGTATTAATAGTGTTAACCCAGTATCAGTATTAATAGGGTTAACCCAGTATCAGTATAAATAGGGTTAATCCAGTATCAGTATAAATAGTGTTAACCCAGTATCAGTATCAATAGTGTTAACCCAGTATCAGTATAAATAGGGTTAACCCAGTATCAGTATCAATAGGGTTAACCCAGTATCAGTATCAATAGGGTTAACCCAGTATCAGTATTAATAGTGTTAACCCAGTATCAGTATGAATAGTGTTAACCCAGTATCAGTATCAATAGGGTTAACCCAGTATCAGTATTAATAGGGTTAACCCAGTATCAATATCAATAGGGTTAACCCAGTATCAGTATCAATAGGGTTAACCCAGTATCAGTATCAATAGTGTTAACCCAGTATCAATATCAATAGGGTTAACCCAGTATCAGTATTAATAGTGTTAACCCAGTATCAGTATCAATAGGTTTAACCCAGTATCAGTATCAATAGTGTTAACCCAGTATCAATATCAATAGTGTATCAGTATCAATAGTGTTAACCCAGTATCAATATCAATAGGGTTAACCCAGTATCAGTATTAATAGTGTTAACCCAGTATCAGTATGTTAATTAGTCCCGTGCTTCGACTACTCAGACCCCTCACACATCCGGTCCATTCTGATGTTCTCACAGACACCATACCACTTTTGACACCAATGTAGCAAACAGCTGGGCAGGGAAGTGAACCCAGGTCTCACATGTAAAAGGCCAACAACCTACGCATCGCACCATTGGCACCAATTGGGTCACTTGGTTGGAATTGTGAAGTGGCTCAATTACATTATCATATGAAATGTAGAGGATCACTGCACTATAGTGGAACTATGATACAATTACATTATCATATGAAATGTTAAATGTAGAACCATAATATATGAATATTGATATATTGAATTTGACTTGACCACGTCCAGTCTGCTCCATTTATATGATTAAACTGACACCAACCTGTCTCAGTAGTAGTAGACTGTTAGGAGTGTTTTACTGTCATTCACTATACTAACATTACATTTAATTTATCTACACACTTTACAATAATCCCTGGCAGGATTCTCACCTTGAAACTTCATTGTGATTTTTTTCTGTTCTGTTCTGTATATTCTGATGGGTGAGGCCTGAGCTGGAATGTGAAGCTAACTGAAGCTGTCTAGCTTTAGAAAACCAGTATATCAAGCCTGTATCATAGTATACCCCTCAGGCTACATTCAGGTTTCAGCAAGAGGCAGGTATCAACATGTCGAGTCGTAGGCGACAACCTGGGTTGTATTCATTAGTTTACTCCACAGCCAACAGTTTTAAGATGTTAAATAAAACATAAACTGTTTACTCTAAACGCTGTACAATGTGACCTAAACGGTTTCTGTTGCCGAAACGTTTTGCTACGGTGGGCACTAATGAATACACACAAACTGTTTTGAGGAAGTGTAAGTTGTTGTTAGTCTCACGAACAATATTTATTAGTCTCTCTTTCACACAACATACCTTCCTGAGTGAAAAGAGTTAACTGTAGATTATAAAGAGAACATGTTTGTTTGTTGCTTGTTGTGTTTTAAGCCTGTTTTGAGAAGACAAGTCTATAGACCTATGATACAGTACACTCTTAGAATAAAGGGTTCCAAACGGGTCCTCCGGCCGTCCCCATAGGAGAACGCTTTTGGGTTCCAGGTAGAACCCTTCTGGCTTCCATGTAGAACCCTCTGTGGAAAGGGTTCTTCACGGAACCCAAAAGTGTTCTACCTAGTACCAAAAAAAGGGTTCTACAAAGGGTTCTCCTATGGGGACAGCCAAAGAACCCTTTTAGATTGTAGATAGTGTAGGAGCGATCACCCTGGGGCACACAGATGGGCACAGAACGAATTCACCCCACGGATCTAATTTATATCCAAAACATTTTAAAGAGAGTAGGAATATTATAACACTGTCCACCAAAAACATAATTAACTATATTAATACACACAACAATATCATCAACTATATGAATACACATAACAATATCATCAACTATATTAATACACACAACAATACCATCAACTATATGAATACACACAACAATACCATCAACTATATTAATACACACAACAATATCATCAACTATATTAATACACACAACAATATCATCAACTATATTAATACACATGACAATCGTCGTCTTACCTTTTATCTCTCAATAGAAACAGAGTCTGAATGATCATTCGGTCGTCGAAAGTTACTTTCGTTTGCTCTGCTCATTTACATATCAGGTTCTACCTGTTCTCTCTCCGAGTCCCTCTCTCTTTACAGCTCTTACAATGAGCCTTGGCAAACATTCTACAACTGTCTGGAAGTCTATTGGAGGGATGTGACACCATTCTTCCACAAGAAATTACATCATTTGGTGTTTAATTGATGGTAAGTTTTCAATTGTGTTGAGACTCTGACCTGTCCAATGAGCCACATTGATTAAAGAATCCTACAGTACTTAAACACCCTCTCACTCACACACACACACACACACACACACACACACACACACACACACACACACACACACACACACACACACACACACACACACACACACACACACACATACAGACTCACAAACAGTGCAGTAATTAGAACCCCTATAGCAGCTATAAGTACTACAGTCTTCTCAACACTCCCCTTCTTTGCCTCTCTCCATCACTTTCTCTGTGTCATCTGTTGCTGTCTCTGTGTCTTGTCTGGTGTCTCTCTCCATCATATCCTATTCTTCTGTTGCTGTCTCTGTGTCTTGTCTGGTGTCTCTCTCCATCATATCCTATTCTTCTGTTGCTGTCTCTGTGTCTTGTCTGGTGTCTCTCTCCATCACCAGAATAATTGGTGAGGGTTAGGCCTACTACAATACAACATTCAAAACATGAAAACACAACTACATAACTAGCCTGTCCAACCTCTCTTTCGTATCGTCTGAGATCGCTAAAGACTGGAAAGCTGCCGCGGTCATCCCCCTCTTCAAAGGGGGTGACACTCTGGACCCAAACTGCTACAGACCTATATCTATCCTACCCTGCATTTCTAAGGTCTTCGAAAGACAAGTTAATAAACAGATCACCGACCATCTAGAATCCCACCGTACCTCCTCCGCTATGCAATCTGGTTTCAGAGCTGATCATGGGTGCACCTCAGCAACGCTCAAGGTCCTCAACGATATCATAACCACCATTGATAAAAGACAATACTGTGCAGCCGTCTTCATCGACCTGGCCAAGGCTTTCGACTCTGTCAATCACCGTATTCTTATCAGCAGACTCAACAGCCTTGGTTTCTCAAATGATTTCCTCGCCTGGTTCACCAACTACTTTTCAGATAGAGTTCAGTGTGTGAAATCGGAGGGCCTGTTGTCCGGGCCTCTGGCAGTCTCTATGGGGGTACCACAGGGTTCAATTCTCGGGCCGACTCTTTTCTCTGTATACATCAATGATGTTGCTCTTGCTGCTGGTGATTCTCTGATCCACCTCTACGCAGACGACACCATTCTGTATACTTCTGGCCCTTCTTTGGACACTGTGTTAACAACCCTCCAGACGAGCTTCAATGCCATACAACTCTCCTTCTGAGGCCTCCAACTGCTCTTAAATGTAAGTAAAACTAAATGCATGCTCTTCAACCGATCGCTGCCTGCACCTGCCCGCCCATCAAGCATCACTACTCTGGACGGTTCTGACTTAGAATATTTTGACAACTACAAATACCTAGGTGTCTGGTTAGACTGTAAACTCTCCTTCCAGACTCACATTAAGCATTTCCAATCCAAAATTAAATCTAGAATCGGCGTCCTATTTCACAACAAAGCCTCCTTCACTCATGCTGCCAAACATACCCTTGTAAAACAGACTATCCTACCGATCCTTGACTTCGGTGATGTCATTTACAAAATAGCCTCCAACACTCTACTCAGCAAATTGGATGTAGTCTATCACAGTGCCATCCGTTTTGTCACCAAAGCCCGATATACTACCCATCACTGCGACCTGTATGCTCTCGTTGGCTGGCCCTCGCTTCATATTCGTCTCCAAACCCACTGGCTCCAGGTCATCTATAAGCCTTTGCTAGGTAAAGCCACCCCTTATCTCAGCTCACTGGTCACAATACCAGCTGCCTCTAATTGGAGGTCATTGAAAAAACACAACATAGATAGAAAAACCTAGAATAAACATAGAAATAGAAAATATAGAACATACATCAAAACCCTGAAACACACAAAACAAACACCCCCCTGCCACGCCCTGACCAAACTACAATAACAAATAACCCCTTTTACTGGTCAGGACATGACATTTATCCCATGTGTAACTCTGTGTTGTTTCTGTCAAACTGCTTTGCTTTATCTTGGCCAGGTCGCAGTTATAAATGAGAACTTGTTCTCAACTGGCCTACCTGGTTAAATAAAGGTACATAAAATAAGAAATAACACAGAACTCTCAACTAGTTTCATCAAACAGAAAAACAACAAGAAAGCTGGATAAACACATTCAGATTTCTAGATGCTGCACTTTTCTTTTGCGTTTTAGGGGTCATAGGTCAGATCAGTTGTCATGGTTGATATGCATGGACTAAAAAACAAACTTGAAACCATTTTTCTCAGATTCACTGTTTGTGTAGATGCTGTTTGTCTTTTCTAGGACAGTAGTTCAGGTGGCTGTTTGTGTAGATGCTGTTTGTCTTTGTAGGGCAGTAGTTCAGGTGGCTGTTTGTGTAGACTGCTCCTTGTCTTTTCTAGGGCAGTAGTTCAGGTGGCTGTTTGTGTAGACTGCTCCTTGTCTTTTCTAGGGCAGTAGTTGGCTTCCCTTGTACCTTAGTCTGCCTCCTGTCCCTCCTATCTCCATGGTTGCACCTTCCTGAAAACAATGACTTCATACTTTGCTGAAACCTGTTCTGCCAGTTCATGTCCTTAAAGACTAGAATGTTCCATTGTGGTTACCCAAAAAGATGACAAAATAGTTCACACATTCATCATCCAGGGTTACTGTCAAACAGACATGTGACATTTCTGGTTTGTCCATAACTTGTTTCCTGCTTGTAGCAGGCCGTGTTAACAGGAATCATTTTCTCTAACTAGAAGTCATGTGATTTTGTCACGCTTGTCGTCGGTGATGGAATGAGGACCAAAACGCAGCAGGTACGTGAATGCTCATCTTGATTTTTAATTATCTTCAAAAATGAACGTACAAAATAACAAAGAACGAACAATCGACAAAAAACAGTCTGGTACGGCACAAGGCTATACACAGAATAATCACCCACCAATCACACACACAAACACACCCTAATATATGGGACTCTCAATCAAAGGCAGATAGACAACACCTGCCTTCAACTGAGAGTCCCAACCCCAATTAACCAAACATAGAAACACACACACCAGACTAACCATAGAATACAAACACATAGACCATCAACCAAAAACCCGGAAATACTAAATCAAACACCCTTTACACAAACACACCACCCCGAACCACATAAAACAAATACCCTCTGCCACGTCCTGACCAAACTACAAAAACAATTAACCTTATACTGGCCAGGACGTGACACACCACCTCTGTCGTGTACCAGTTCACCACTGGCCTGAAATAAACCCTCAATTCAGAGGTCAGGTCTTAGTCTTACGGATCCTGGATCCACCCGTGCACGGTTTCCAGCAGTTCCTTGGGACGACAGAGGCAGGTATTGAGATCCGGCTCGAAGGACCAAGTTGTCACGAGAATTTTCATCCCAATGTTATTAACTCAAAACTCACTATATGCTTTGACCAATTCCCCGGGGATTGTAAGGCCCCGGTTAATAGAAGAATTCGACAAAGTCCCAGAAGTCAGCAAAAGGTTAGTTCTTTATTGAGAGAGCTCTTAATATCATACAATGTACACAGCCTTTTATACCTAACATTTGGTCATAACATATGTCATACTCCTTACAAATGCCCCTCCTCTTCTTTAACCTGTCTGGGCTAGGGGGCAGTATTTTCACGGCCGGATAAAAAACGTACCCGATTTAAACTGGTTACTACTCTTTTCCAGTATATTCGGATATAAAACACTCCAAAGTTTGTAAAATTGTTTGAATGGTGTCTGTGAGTATAACAGAACTCATATGGCAGGCCAAAACCTGAGAAGATTCCATACAGGAAGTGCCCTGTCTGGCCCATTCTTCTGCTTCTGTGGCATCTCTATTGAAAATACAGCATCTCTGCTGTAACGTGACAATTTCTAAGGTTCCAATAGGCTCTCTGAAGGAGAATGAGTTATGAATTAACAGGTATAAATGATGGGTTATGAATTAACAGGTATAAATGATGGGTTATGAATTAACAGGTATAAATGATGGGTTATGAATTAACACATCCCCTGCGAGCCCAGGCATTTCAATACCTTCAGGATTTCTTACGGTCCATGTGCAATGTATATGGTTATCTCTGTCTCTCTCTCCATCTCTTCTTTAACAAGCAGCCATGTTGTTGTCATTCCACTAGGGACCTGTTTTCAGCATTTTAAGTCTGCAGTCAATAACCGGTACACTGGAATTATCCCTCAACACCCTTTACACATGTACTGCACTGGGATTATCCCTCAACACCCTTTACACATGTACTGCACTGGGATTATCCCTCTACACCCTTTACACATGTACTGCACTGGGATTATCCCTCAACACCCTTTTCACATGTACTGCACTGGAATTATCCCTCTACACCCTTTACACATGTACTGCACTGGGATTATCCCTCAACACCCTTTACACATGTACTGCACTGGGATTATCCCTCTACACCCTTTACACATGTACTGCACTGGAATTATCCCTCAACACCCTTTACACATGTACTGTACTGGGATTATCCCTCAACACCCTTTACACATGTACTGCACTGGAATTATCCCTCAACTACACATGTAAACCAAACACCATGAGATTAGAGAACACATTGGGTGGTATCTTAGATCTCTTACTAATCATGGAAGTTTGATGACAACGGCCCAATCCTACATTTACATAAGTGTTCAGACCCTTAACTCAGTACTTTGTTGAAACACCTTTGGCAGCGATTACAGCCTTGAGTCTTCTTGGGTATGACACTAGAAGCTTGGCACAACTGTATTTGGGTAGTTTCTTCCATTCTTCTCTGCAGATCCTCTCAAGCTCTGTCAGGTTGGATGGGGAGCATCGCTGCACAACTATTTTCAGGTCTCTCCAGAGATGTTTGATCGGGTTCAAGTCCGGGCTCTGGCTGGACCACTCAAGGACAACAGTGCAATAATATGTAACAACTTCACAACAAATACACACATCTAAAGTAAAGGAATGGAATTAAGAATATATAAATATTTGGACGAGCAATGTCAGAGTGGCATAGACTAAAATACAGTAGAATAGTATAGAATACAGTATATACATATGAGATGAGTAATACATAGACAGATACAGTAGAATAGGATAGAATACAGTATATACATATGAGATGAGTAATGCATAGAGAGATACAGTAGAATAGGATAGAATACAGTATATACATATGTGATGAGTAATACATAGACAGATACAGCAGAATAGGATAGAACCTAGTCTGTTCATTATATACTTCTACATGATGTATTGTTACACCATGTAGGAGCAGTATAGACCTAGTCTGTTCATTATATACATCTACATGATGTATTGTTACACCATATAGGAGCAGTATAGACCTAGTCTGTTCATTATATACATCTACATGATGTATTGTTACACCATGTAGGAGCAGTATAGACCTAGTCTGTTCATTATATACATCTACATGATGTATTGTTACACCAACACAAAAAAAGGAAATTATATTATTTTATACTAATACAATTGCTCAGAGAAAGAGATTTAGTTTAAAATGTAATTCTCAAAAGGTTGGGGTCTGAATTATTGCCTCCCATGTTTTCAATACTCCAGCACCCTCCCCTTGGGAGGATAACGACACTGAAATGTTTTATGAGATTAGAGAACACATTGGGTGGGATCTTAGACCATTCCTCCATACAGAATCTCTCCATGTCCTTGATTTATTTAGTCTGTCTTATGGACTGCCCTGTTCAATTCAAACCACAGGTTTTCAATGGAGTTCAAGTCCGAAGACTGAGATGGCCATTAAAAATGTTGATTTTGTGCCCAATTAACCATTTCTTCGTGGATGTTGATGTGTCTTGCTGGAAGATCCACTTATGGCCAAGTTTCAGCCTCCTAGCAGAGAGGTAACCAGGTTTTGGGCTAAAATATCCTGGTAGTGGGTAAAGTTTATTTATTTATTTCATACAGTAATTTTAGCTCATCTTTATCAAGGGTATCAATAACTAGGTGCTTATTTTGATATCTAGTTATTTGACTGAATCAGAAATACAGATGTGGAGTAGATGTAGAGTTTGTTTTAAATTCTCATAAAAAAATCTGAACTAATCAAACAACACTTGTTGCTCTTTGTACGTGTTGATATAATATTCATATTTAATGGAGAGAACAAAACGTTTCCCTAAACTGCTTTATAATATTATAATTCAATGAAGAATAAAAATAGTTTTCCCTCCTTAACTGCGTTTCCTTCCTCCAGACAGCAGATGGCGATATGTGTCTTTCAGGCGATGTTTCTAGTGTGACGTATAATCTAGTGGACGGAACGCTTCTTCAACAAATGCAGCCACCTCGGTAGCTCGCTAGCCAACAAAGTCTGAACATTCAAGTTCTTTAGACACTTTCCAGGTTTAATTGCAACTGTGATTTAAACATACTTATGTGTAAACAACTAGCTACCCCATTTAATTTAATATTTACGTTGCAACTATCTGGCTGGTTAAGTTAGCACTAGCCTAGCTAGCTAACATCCCCGACCATGCGCTCACTAAGCTATTCTCCTCCTGCTAAAGAGGAGGTCTGTTGGACGGAGAAAGAAGCTCTGGGGCTGAACGTTGTCGTGAAAGAGGAGAAGGAAGAGGAGGATGTCACAGTAAAACAACAAGTAGAGGGTGAGGCTGTTACCGTGAAAGAAGAAGAGAAAGACGTTTCAGTGAAAGAAGAGGAAGACGCGTTCAGAGTGAAAGAGGAGGAGGATGTTACTGTGAAAGAAGAGGAGGAAGTGAAAGAAAATGAAAACGTTTTTGGAATGAAGGATGAAGAGGGGGAGATTACTGTCACATTAGAGGAGGACGAAGAAGAGAAGACTGGAGAACTGATTAACACCAGTAAATACAGTGAGTACTATCTAATAAAACAGGGACATTGATCTGATTAACACCAGTAAATACAGTGAGTACTATCTAATAAAACAGGGACATTGATCTGATTAACACCAGTAAATACAGTGAGTACTATCTAATAAAACAGGGACATTGATCTGATTAACACCAGTAAATACAGTGACTACTATCTAATAAAACAGGGACATTGATCTGATTAACACCAGTAAATACAGTGAGTAATATCTTATAAAACAGGGACATTGATCTGATTAACACCAGTAAATACAGTGAGTACTATCTAATAAAACAGGGACATTGATCTGATTAACACCAGTAAATACAATGAGTACTATCTTATAAAACAGGGACATTGATCTGATTAACACCAGTAAATACAGTGAGTACTATCTAATAAAACAGGGACATTGATATTTTATTTTATTTTTTTTACCTTTATTTAACCAGGTAGGCAAGTTGAGAACAAGTTCTCATTTACAATTGCGACCTGGCCAAGATAAAGCAAAGCAGTTCGACAACATACAACAACACAGAGTTACACATGGAGTAAAACAAACATACAGTCAATAATACAGTAGAAAAATAAGTCTATATACAATGTGAGCAAATGAGGTGAGATAAGGAAGGTAATGACAAAAAGGCCGTGGTGGCAAAGTAAATACAATATAGCAAGTAAAACACTGGAATGGTAGATTTGAAGTAGAAGAAAGTGCAAAGTAGAAATAGAAATAATGGGGTGCAAAGGAGCAAAATAAATAAATACATACAGTAGGGGAAGAGGCATTTGTTTGGGCTAAATTATAGATGGGCTATGTACAGGTGCAGTAATCTGTGAGCTGCTCTGACAGCTGGTGCTTAAAGCTAGTGAGGGAGATAAGTGTTTCCAGTTTCAGAGATTTTTGTAGTTCGTTCCCGTCATTGGCAGCAGAGAACTGGAAGGAGAGGCGGCCGAAGGGGGAATTGGCTTTGGGGGTGACCAGAGATATACCTGCTGGAGCGCGTGCTACAGGTGGGTGCTGCTATGGTGACCAGTGAGCGGAGATAAGGGGGGACTTTACCTAGCAGGGTCTTGTAGATGACCTGGAGCCAGTGGGTTTGGCGACGAGTATGAAGCGAGGGCCAGCCAACGAGAGTGTACAGGTCACAGTGGTGGGTAGTATATGGGGCTTTGGTGACAAAACGGATGGCACTGTGATAGACTGCATCCAATTTATTGAGTAGGGTATTGGAGGCTATTTTGTAAATGACATCGCCGAAGTCGAGGATCGGTAGGATGGTCAGTTTTATGAAGGTATGTTTGGCAGCATGAGTGAAGGATGCTTTGTTGCGAAATAGGAAGCCAGTTCTAGATTTAACTTTGGATTGGAGATGCTTATAGTGAGTCTGGAAGGAGAGTTTACAGTCTAACCAGACACCTAGGTATTTGTAGTTGTCCACATATTCTAAGTCAGAACCGTCCAGAGTAGTGATGCTGGACAGGCGGGCAGGTGCAGGTAGCGATCGGTTGAAGAGCATGCATTTAGTTTTACTTGTATTTAAGAGCAGTTGGTGGCCACGGAAGGAGAGTTGTATGGCATTGAAGCTCGTCTGGAGGGTTGTTAACACAGTGTCCAAAGAAGGGCCATTAGTATACAGAATGGTGTCGTCTGCGTAGAGGTGGATCAGAGACTCACCAGCAGCAAGAGCGACATCATTGATGTATACAGAGAAGAGAGTCGGCCCAAGAATTGAACCCTGTGGCACCCCCATAGAGACTGCCAGAGGTCGGGACAACAGGCCCTCCGATTTGACACACTGAACTCTATCAGAGAAGTAGTTGGTGAACCAGGCGAGGCAATCATTTGAGAAACCAATGTTATTGAGTCTGCCGATGAGGATGTGGTGATTGACAGAGTCGAAAGCCTTGGCCAGGTCAATGAATACGGCTGCACAGTATTGTTTCTTATCGATGGCGGTTAAGATATCGTTTAGGACCTTGAGCGTCACTGAGGTGCAGTTGCTGTTTGAGGTGAAGAAACATTTGTTTTTGTTGTCCAACATCATGGCTCCGCTGTTGGCATCACCTTTTACAGTGGATTTTCGCTGTTGTGGGCCTTTAATCATCTGTCTGACTTTGTTGTTCACACAGGAGAGAGACGGGACTATCGTGGATCCTCTGGGGAGCCTCAACAACCTCATGATGCTGACAAGGCAGAGAAGAATCTCTCCACATCAGAACACCTCAAGAAACGCCAGCGGAGAACCACAGGGAAAAGATCTCACCGCTGCTTTGACTGTGGGAAAAGATGCACCTCATCAGGCATTATATCACACCGGAGAATTCACACAAGGGATAATTCTCACTGCTGCTCTGATTGTGGGAAATGTTTTAAATCTTCATCAGAACTCAAAATACACCTGAGAAATCACACAAAAGAGAAACCTTACTTCTGCTCTGACTGTGGGAAGAGTTTTCCTCTGTCAACCAGCCTGATATCACACCAGAGAACACACACAGGAGAGAAATCTTATAGTTGTGATCAATGTGGGAGGAGTTTTCCTATTTTAATCGCTCTGATATCACACCAGAGAACACACACAGGAAAGAAACCATGTAGCTGTGATGAATGTGGGAAGAGTTTTGCTTCACCTGGCGGCCTGACAGCACACCAGAGAATACACACAGGAGAGAAACCTTTTGGCTGTAATCAATGTGGGAAGAGTTTTACTCTGCTAAGCAGCCTGATATACCACCAGAAAACACACACGGTAGAGAAACCTTATAGCTGTGCTCAATGTGGGAAGAGTTTTACTTGTTCTAGCATGCTGACTAGACACCATAGAACACACACAGGAGAGAAACCTTATAGCTGTAATCAATGTGAGAAGAGATACTCTAGTAAAAGATCTCTGATTAAACATCAGAAAATTCATGAAGGAGTTGTTTCATGATATCAATGAAATAATGTCTCAATGTAGAATGTTTTAACATTGTAGTAGGAGTATTTTAGTGATGTCACAATGTAGAATGTTTTAACATTGTAGAAGGAGTATTTTAATGATGTCACAATGTAGAATGTTTAACATTGTAGTAGGAGTATTTTAATGATGTCACAATGTAGAATGTTTTAACATTGTAGTAGGAATATTTTAATGATGTCACAATGTAGAACCCTAAACGTTTGTCCCCTGTTCTATTGATTTCAACATGATGTGGATATTAGCCTCAGGGGGGAAATCCAGGCTCTGAATTGGAAGAGTTACTATTTATGTGATTTAACAAAAAGTGACTAACAAAAAAAGAGTTGTGTTACACTTACCATATTGGTGACCCACTTTAATCAAAATGCAACACTTCAAAAGGTAGCTAGCTGTTTTCTACAAGTTGTCCTCTAACCAGTGATGTACACATTATTCCCAGATTCCGTGTGGTTTTTGAGCTGTTAGTTTTAACAGGACGTGCAACCTCATCTCCCTTCTGTCACACAAATGATTTCAACATGAAATCGATGAGTGATGACAAATAAGTGTTGCATTCCTTTGTTTAGCGATCTCTAAATTTAAATGCATCATTCCAAAATATAGCTGACTGTCTTCTGCAGGTTGTCCTCTAACCAGTGAGGTAAAATATATCTCCCATTTCCATGTTTTTTATTTGTGTTAGTTTCAACAACAGTACAACCTGATTTCCCCCCTGACGATATCAGTGATTTATTGCTACTTGTCAAAAAAATACAAGTAATATGATTATTGTGGCAGATGTTTGTGTATATAGCATATTATATGTTTAGTTTTTCAATATATCACAAACTGTTTCTGCGTATTTGTTATTGAAAATTGTGTTTTGACATTGGGGCTATCCCATCTAGCAAAATGTCTTTGAAAAGAAGCCTATGCCCGATGTCCTATATTCGTTCGGTTGTAGTTAAATTACTTGAAAACAACTTAATTTCAACGTACTTCCAAGTAGCCTAGTGGTTAGAGCATTGAGCCAGTAACCAAAAAGTTGCTGGATCGAATCCCCGAGCTGACAAGGTAAAAATATGTTGGACCCACTGTTCCTAGGCCGTCATTGTCGATAAGAATTTGTTCTTAGCCTAATTAAATAAAGGTTAAATGAAAAGTGGACGAGAGTTCTAGAAGCTAGTGATTTTTCGGATTCTATAAAGAATAAAAATTAAAAAATAATCCTATTGTATATTATTATTTAGAAATACGTGTTTTTTCTTGTTTTTAATTGTTGACAGCCAGTAGACACCATGTTTATATTGGTGAAGGTGAAGCATTGTAGTTGATTATAATGTGAAATGGAAGTTGTTTTCTGTTGGTGGTGAGCAAACTTGTCCAACAAAAATATAGGACATATTTGTTGTCTTAAGGGGGAAGGTCTTACAGGCTTTGGTTTTTCCATTTATGTTTTGAGGTTGAACTTTAGCTCGTTAGCCCGTCTAGCTCGTTAGCACGTCTCGCTCGTTAGCACGTCTCGCTCGTTAGCACGTATAGCTCGTTAGCACGTCTAGCTCGTTAGCCCGTCTAGCTCGTTAGCACGTAGGACGCACTGATTGGTGTCACCTCGTTAGTCAGTATGTGTTACACCTGTGCTGGCTTGTCCATCTCGTTAGTGGGAAGGTGTTTCACCTGAGCTGGTCCAGGTTCTATTTAAGAGTGTCTGGCCCAGTGCTCCAGTTGTCTTGATACATGTGGAGAGTCAACACCTTTAGTTGCTCCACCTTTTTGGTTTACTTCCTGTCTTTAAGTTTGGTGTGGGTAGATTTAGTGGGTCTCATGGTGGGTGTCTTTTAGGTCCCAGTTGTTGTTACTAGTCAACTTCCAGTGTCTTTCAGAGCCCCTCCTAAAAAACAAGCTTATATTTTGGGTTGGATGTTGCATCCAATTAATATTTTAATCAATGGATTTTCCTTAGAATGCTAATCTGTCTTTCAGTTGTTAATCTTATGTTTGTTGTGGTAAATATTTCTGTTTATTTTCATTGTTTTATTTTTTTTCCTGTGAAGCATCCATGTCTGAAATGTGCTGTATAAATAAAGCTTGATTTGATTTGAACATATTGCAAAACTAATGAACCCAATGACTGACCAATCAACAAACTATTGGTCCACCTTAGTATGAAAAACTGTATCAATCCCACGTTTCCAGCCTGCTGAAGGCGTGGTGGAGTGGTAAACACCACCCCCGGCTCTACCAGGGGCTTGAGGTGGTCTCCCACAGCTCTGCTTATGTCATGTTCTGTGGCCTTGCTGTTCCATTTCTGACTGCCCCTGCAACACAGAAACACATTTAGTCATATTATATAAAACACTCAAAGTAATGGATATGGAGCATCTATGGTCTCAGTTACACCTGGCACCTACATGTGACTTCTGTCATCTGATCACTCCAAGCTGCATTAGGTTCAGATCTACCAGGATGGGCCTTTGACAAAGTCAGGCCACTGAATATGCATCAGCAATGTAAAGAGATGGGGTGAATGAGTGGGGAAAGGTACATTCTACACAAATGACCTTCATAATATCAAAGAACAAATGTGTGTCTGAGGGGAAATTAACTTCATACAGCCAAAAGGGGTGAGAAATTACACCAATATCAGTGAACAATTTGCACTAATGTAAATAAACATGGATGATGGAACATATTCCCTTTTGCTGACGTGATGAACCGCTAAGGGGACATAAATATTTACCATCTAAACCATGTCTGACCTCTCACCTCTCTGGCTGTAGAAGTGGTCTTCCTAACCAGTCCCTCAACAGCTCTCTGACTGAGCTCCACCCTCACTGGGTCTTCAGAGGAGAGGAAGGCTGAGGAGGGATGGAAGGATGAATGGATCAGTCAGTCAATAATGTGTAGAGCTGCTGTCTATGCTGTCTGATAAAATCACTATTTTAGTAGTTCATTAAAGTAAATAAGGCTTTATGACTGCTGAATACCAACTATCAATCACTTAGATCATGTATTTTCAGGTAGAGATACATCCTTGGGACGTCCATAGCCCATTGAAGTTAAGGGGTTAAGGTAGGGTTTAGGGTAGGGATGTCCCAAGGATCCCAGATAGCATTGACCATCGTGCATTCTTCTGTCTCTTTTACATAGCAGGTGTAAAATAAACACAGACAAGACAAGTAGGCACGCAGTGCATTATGGTCATTGTAGTTTAAAAATAGCATCTAATTATGTAGGGTGACCATACGTCCTCTTTTTCCCGGACATGTCCTCTTTTTGGACCTAAAAAAATGCGTCCGGCCGGGATTTCTAAATCGCCTAAAATGTCCGGGATTCGGCTTTTGCTTCCTACAGTCGCCATTCATTGTGTGCGTTTTGGGGGTTTTGCATTGCTTTGACCGCTTTCAAGCGCTCGTACTACGACCGAAACAATTGTTAACGCTGTGATAGCACCACATTCTGTCGACATAGCTCAGAAAGCACTAGAAGACATACCTTACTGTGGTGTTTCTACTGATGGGAGCAATCACGGTGCTGTGAAAATATTCCCTCTGCTTATTCAGTATTTTGATTGGAAGAATGGTGGCGTGCAAAGTAAATTAGTCGAAGTTAAAAACACTCCAAATGAGACAGCTGATACGATCGCGCAATACATCAAAGAAACACTGGAAAATAATGGGATTTTTTCCAAATATATTGCATTTACAGTAGGGTGACCATACGTCCTCTTTTTCCCGGACATGTCCTCTTTTTGGAAAACTAAAATTTGGTCACCCTAAATTATGCCAATCTGTATGTGGGGTTGTTAGAGAAGAATGTGATTGTCAGCCCTAACAATCCATTCTAGCACCTCACCAGGCTCTGAAAAAGACTTCATTGATGACGTGTTCCATCTATTCCAGGGGACAGCAGAGGAACTTCATCGATTCCACTCCTTCATCAATACAAGCAGTAAACATCTGAAATTCACCCTCACCTTTCATGTGCATGAAACAAGTTATCTGGACATTTTGATTAAGAGGGAGAAGGGTGGATTAAGCACAGACGTATACAGGAAGCCGATGGACAGGAATTCCCTGTTACGCGGAGTCAACTTCCACCCTACACCCCTAATAAAACAATTGTAATACTTGAGTAAAGAAAACATTTAAAATGTAAATTTGTAATTTTAATTTTGTAAATTTAAAACAAAAACAACTGTTTGTACTTATAGGGAACCAGATCATGACTACAGCTCAGTTACTAAGTCTTTAACCACACTGTGTTGTTACACTGGTGAGTAAAAACTCATGCTTCCTACATTTTAACTTTTTGTCTGAAGATAAAATGTACATTTTACTGAACTGCGTCCAGTCAGCAGATGGACTAGATGCCTCTTAGGCCGCCCATTGTGACTCCATCAAGAATTCAGCAGAACAAGTTTGTATGAAGGTCTGGCTATTAAATGGGTACATAGTTCAATAGTAATATCCTCTAAAACGCTCTGGTGACAAACTTTGCTGCCCTGTTTCCAGTTGTCCACATGGCTGGGAGAACCTATTCAAGTAAGTAAATAGATTTTGAAAATGTAAAAAAACAACGATGTATTATTAGCTAACTAGCTGCAGTGCAGGCTAACTCAGATGAGCTGCTAAATGAGCTAGCTATCTAGCCAACTACACATTCTGTATAGATAGATAGCTAGATAGAATTAAATATCACATTCTGTATAGATATAATTAAATATCACCAGCTACCTAACTTCATTTTAGCTAGCTATCTTGATGTATTTATCACTGTAAAAAACAAACTCCACATGCATTTATTTGTAGGTAGCTAGCTAACAGCCATGGAGGAGGGTGAAAGGATAGCAGCCCCAACTGTCAGTGAGAGAGGAGGCTATTCTGGATAGGGCAGGTACTTTTGTGTAGTTCCTGTCCCTAGAAGTGAGGACGGAGATAATAGTAACATAATATTCAGTGTGGTGTAATTTGACTATAATGAAGTCTGTTTCTTGTGAGGTTTTCTGTCCTCAGATAAAGAGCTCTATGAAAGCCAGTCTACATATGAAGAGGTCCCAATGAAGAGCAGTGGTTCTCAGTCCTGGGGACTCAAAGAGCGGCACATTGTTGTTTTTGCCTTCACACTGCACAGCTGATTCAAATGATCAACTCATTATCAAGCTTCAAGTGGTATTTATGTATTCATTTGTGATGCTGTCCTTGATATGATCCTGTTATTGTCACATGCTACACATGTACATATGTGTGCCCATGCATCTATCAATCCAATGTTATCATGATTTGTTATCAGGGATATTATACTTTAGTAATCCACAATGACCTGGTGATGTAACAGTCTAATAATTACATTGTCTTCCATATTCCTACAGATACCTTGTAACTGGAGATTCCTTCAGAACGATTGCCTACAGTTACCGTGTAGGGCACTGCAAGGTTGGGTGACCAGGGTCATCTGGGACTGCCTCCTGGAGGAATTCAGGTGTGAAGGCTACCTGTGTCCTGCGTAACTTCATGAGGATGGACACGAGGACCAGGAGGGGATCTGCAGCTCGCCGCCGTGTGCCAGAGGAGGAGTCTGCTGCTCTGCAGGATGTTTCAAGGATGGGGTCCAACAACGCAGCAAGAGAGGCAATCCGTGTGCAGGAGATCTTCACCTCCTACTTCTTCAAAGAGGGTGCTGTTCCCTGACAACACCATAGACGTCACTATGCACAACCAAAAGCTCTTTTAAGAGCCATTCACATTGCAATAAGAGTATTCTTCCATTTACTGAGCTATGTCAACTGCAGTTATTCAATTCCCAATTTTTCTCCCTTTGATTTCTACTTCTCAGGTGAGGGTGCTGTTTAGGTAAGGGTGTGATGTCTGTACAAAAACAAAACAGGCTATTTTAAATCACCCATATTGAAAAAATGTAGAACAATTAGACACCCTATAACCCACACCTACACACTCATGTATCAATCTGATTGATGGATTGTGTTGTGCAGTAAGCAGGTTCAGGTGTATAACTGTGGCTCCTTCCACCTTCAAAGAATAGGCAAGAGGGCCAACCATGGAGAATAGTAAGACACTTCATTATTTCTATAACAAACACTATATTGTTTGTCCTCATGTGTCCATTCATGTTTTTCAGCATAAAGTACTCTGCAGCCACTTAGTGTGGTGTGGACACCAGGTGAGGCCACACACAGATTCCTGTTGAACACTGTCGCTTTAACTACCTTATTTTCTCTATAACAGTCTCTCTCCTTCACTTCATCCCTCTCTCCTCTTCTCCCTAAATCCTCTAGGTTATATCAGCTGTGTCGGTGAACTCCTCCTGCATCTGAACTGGCTACATAGAGGGCACAGCATGATCAGAGGTGAGAGGTCACTTGGTCAGGTCAACAGGAAGTATTATTAAAGAGATGCTTTACATTGAAATACAGACAGAGATGCAGTAGTCCCAGAGTTAATGATCCAAGGTCAGTTTATATTATACAGGAAGTATTATTAAAGAGATGCTTTACATTGAAATACAGATAGAGATGCAGTAGTCCCAGAGTTAATGATCCCAGGTCAGTTTATATTATACAGGAAGTATTATTAAAGAGATGCTTTACATTGAAATACAGACAGAGATGCAGTAGTCCCAGAGTTAATGATCCAAGGTCAGTTTTACATTTCACCTCCTGATTGATGACTAACAATGTTAGAATAAAAAATAAAAACACAAGGTTTAAACATGCTCTCTCTCTCCATCTGTCTCTCGTCTGCAGATATGTTTTGATGTGAGAGAATGCCAACCCCCAGTCCCATCATCGCCACCTCACCTGCTTTTAAGAACCTTTGGGTCGACGAGAGACACTATTATGTAATTGTGATGAACTGAGAGAATATTTATGTAGCACTGTGATTCATTAATCATGTGCTGCCTTCCCTGCTCCTATGTGCTTACCTCTTTCCCTTTCTGTCTTTTACACCTCTCTCACCACCTCCTCTTTCTTCCTCTGTTTTTATAATGCACAACAGATGTGCATTGAAGTACAGATTAAACTTGTATTTATAACACTTGGATAATGAGCTTTTCAATAAAGCGTTTCACATTCTCTACTGGTTGAAATGAAGTGTAATGTGATGAAATACTCCACCTATCCTGTGTTTATCAGATCAATGCAGATGAAGGGCATTAGATGTTGAGATGAACCAGTGTTAGAGTATTTACATGATGCATAGGAAGTGTAGTGTACTGTTTTTTAACATTATATTTCTGTATATATGAATTAACTAGTTAAATCCTGTTTCTAGTCTATTAGTTACAATGTGTAACCATTGATGTCCCAGGACCAAGATTGGTAAACACTGTTGAAGTGTATAATTGTAATACATACATGCAGACACAGCGTCATTCAAAGACTGGAATTTGATACTCCTGGTATTGGATATGACTGAAAAAGAATCTCGAAGACATTCATACCTAAACTGCACCTTTATTTGCCAAGGTAGAGTACATGATCAGTGAATATATTAAATGTACAGGCTACAATGTGGGGATCTCATGCATGGTAATAACTACATGTATATACGACTTGCATCCTTGGTTCAACATGATATTATATTCTACTCAATCCATAGGCTTCATTAATGTCATTCAGGCTGTTTTGAAGTTGATACAACTGGCTATGATAGCTGAGGTTCATAGGTTCTGAACTAATATGTATACCAAACGTTACACAATTGTACATTCAATTTTCAGTAAATTCTTCAGCTAACTAGATTCTATACATCCACTGTTTCACAAAACGACAGCCTGGTTTGCTGGTTGTTTCAGGAGTCCCTAAATCAACCAGAATGACAATTTCATACTCATGTCACAACACCCATAAAGCTAGCCAGCTAGCTGGCTAATGTTAGATAGTCAGCTAGCTGGCTAATGTTAGCTAGTCAGCTAGCTGGCTAATGTTAGCTAGTCAGCTAGCTGGCTAAAGTTAGCTAGTCAGCTAGCTGGCTAATGTTAGCTAGCTAGCTATTGTTAGCTAGTCAGCTAGCTGGATAATGTTAGCTAGTCAGCTAGCTGGTTAATGTTAGCTAGTCAGCTAGCTGGCTAATGTTAGCTAGTCAGCTAGCTGGCTAATGTTAGCTAGTCAGCTAGCTCGTTAATGTTAGCTAGTCAGCTAGCTTGCTAAATCGCGATTTTCGTAAATCAACTTCATGATAAAAAATGCATAATCGTTTGTCTCTACATTAACTAACATTCCTGTCAACTGTACATGTTTCTGCATGATTCGTTATGACGTTATAATCCCTTACATTTGCTTCCATCCTAGTATTTCTGTCCACCATCTTTGATCCAGTTCAGTTCTGTGTTGGGATACCCCTCTCTCCTAGTATTTCTGTCCACCATCTTTGATCCAGTTCAGTTCTGTGTAGGGGTACCCCTCTCTCCTAGTGTTTCTGTCCGCCATCTTTGATCCAGTTCAGTTCTGTGTAGGGGTACCCCTCTCTCCTAGTGTTTCTGTCCGCCATCTTTGATCCAGTTCAGTTCTGTGTAGGGGTACCCCTCTCTCCTAGTATTTCTGTCCTCCATCTTTGATCCAGTTCAGTTCTGTGTAGGGGTACCCCTCTCTCCTAGTATTTCTGTCCACCATCTTTGATCCAGTTCAGTTCTTGTTTTGTTTTGTACACTTTGTACAAAATAATAAAACGCAGAACTACAGGATGTTTCTTAACATAACTCTTTATTAACTAGCTACAACTACATGTTAGCCTATCTCCAACCACGATCAACTGCCCATGACCTAACCGTCTGGGTGGTCATAACCAATCACCGCACAGTATGATACGGCGGTAAAATGCATCCAATTATAATTCAGTATGTATTCACATATGAATATTACAACCCCCTTCTTTTAAACAAAATACAAATGTTTTACATATTCTAAGCTTTTCTTTTGGATACATGCTCTGTAGTTTCAACTCAAGGTAAGTAACCATTTATATTGCATAATACACCAACGGAATCAACATAGACTCTGAAACAATGATCCAACTTTTCAAACAAGGGATTCTCAGCAACTCAGCTTCACTGTAGAAATTACATCTTAACATTTCAAACAAATACAATACCAAAGCATGTCAAGTGAACTTTCAATAACAAGTTTACAGTCTGGAACGCTTTTAGGGCAGCGATCCGCCTACACCCTTTGACATTTCACAGGTCGAGGACAGCTCTGGGCTTGACCTCTCTTCCTGACCTTGTGCGATATGATTTTGAGCATGCTTCTGTGTCAGTCAACAGCTCTTGTGGTGTTGCAGGTAAGTGTGGTGTATGTTGTGCTGTGTGTGTGTTTAGTCCATCACATTCTCTTTCAGGGGAACAGTTCATCTCATCAGTGTGTTGTTCTTTTGTGTTCAGTAAGTGACGACGATTGCGGCGGTACACCGCTCCTTCTGCTGTGCGGACGTGATATGAACGTTCAGTGTCAGCTGGCTGGATGACGACTGCTGGTTTCCAGAGGCCATGCTCCTGGATTCTAACTGACTCTCCGTCGATCAGTGGTGGCAGTGTTCCAGCTGACCTGTCGTAGTATCGCTTTTGTTGTTGTTGTCTCTGTGCACGTTTTTCATGCATTTCCTTGTAGCTGACGACCTCAGGTTGCAGCTGCTGGTTGGTGCTGGGAAGGGTTGAGCGAAGTCTGCGGCTCATCAACAGCTGGGCTGGTGATTTGAAATTGTCAACTGGAGTGTTGCGGTATTCAAGGAGACTGAGGTAGGGGTCTCTCTTGTCTGCTTTTGCTTTGTCCATGAGTGATTTAGCAATCTGCACAGATTTTTCAGCAACGCCATTACTTTGAGGGTAATGTGGGCTTGTGGTGACATGTGTAAACTCCCATGCTTTTGTGAAGGATTCAAACTCATTTGATTTGTAACAGGGCCCATTGTCAGATATTAAAGTCTCTACAATGCCATGCCTGGCAAAGGCTGCTTTCAGCTTGTGTATCACAGCTGCAGATGTGGTGCTGTGAAGCTTGTCGAGTTCGAAGTATCTGCTGTAGTAGTCCACTGTTACGATGTAGTCCTCGTTGTTCCAGGTGAACAGATCGGTTGCCACGACCTGCCAGGGTCGGTCTGGGATACAGTGAGGTAACATTGGCTCTTTGGTGTTTGAGGGGCGTCTTTCAAGACAGATGGTGCATCTACCAACAATGTCCTCTATTTGTTTGCACATTCCAGGCCAAAACAAAATGTCCCGTGCTCTCTGTTTGCACTTTTCCATGCCCATGTGTCCAGCATGGATCTTTGTCAAAATCTCTTCTCTGAGACTGGTAGGAATAATGATTTTCTCTCCTTTGAAAATGATTCCGTTGATCTGTGATACTTCATCACGATGGTTCCAGAATTCTGAGACGCTCTGAGGGCATTTTCTCCTCTCCTCAGGCCATCCATCCTGTATGGCTTTCCTCAGCTGTGTGAGTTGTGAGTCCTTGTCTGTTTCTGCTTGGATCTCCTTCAGTTTTGTGTCACTAACTGGTAAGTTGCTGTACACAGTGTGCACTTGCATGTCCATGCCCTCACTGAGGCTGCTGTCCTTGTAGGTAAGAAACTTCCTGGAGAGTGTGTCTGCGACAGGGATGTCTTTGCCTGGACGGTGAGTGATTGTGAAGTCGTATTTTTGTAGTTGTAGGATCATTCTCTGTAGCCTTGGCGGGGCTGCAGCTAGTGGTTTCCTCATGATTGACTCAAGGGGCTTGTGGTCGGATTCCACAATGACTTGTCGTCCATATACGTACTGATGGAAACGTTTACATCCGAACAGAATGGCATAGAGCTCCTTTTCGATTTGAGCGTAGTTGATTTCACAGTCTGTGAGAGATTTGGAAGCGTAGCCGATGGGCTTTCCTTCTTGCAGTAGCACTGCACCTAGTCCATACTTCGACGCGTCCACTTGGAGTCTGAGCTCTTTGTTGGGGTCGTAGTAGGCAAGGATTGGTCCTGGTTCTCTCGTGATCAAGTCTTTCACATTCTGGAAAGCAATGTCGTGTTGCTTGTCCCAAAGAAACTCACTGGACTGCTTTAGCAGTTGACGCAGGGGTGCATTAGCATTGGAGAGGCTGGGTGCGAACTTGGCTAAGAAGTTGACCATGCCAAGCACTGTTTCCAGCTCTGCACGGTTCTTTGGTGGCTCCATTTCTTTTATGGCTGAGATCTTCTGTGGATCTGGCTTGGTTCCATTCGCTGTGAGAAGATGTCCGAAGTAGCTGACCTCTGTAGCGCTGACTGTGCTCTTCTCTGGGTTGAGCCGGACTCCTCTCTCACGGGACCTTTGCAGCATCGCGCGGAGGTTTCGGTCGTGCTCCTCTTTGGTTCGACCATAAACAAGGATGTCGTCCACAATTGCCACAACTCCGTCGAGGCCTTCATACACTTCGTCGATCTTTCGCTGAAACTCGTCTTGGGCTGAGATAATCCCAAAAGGCAGGCGACGGAACCTGTAGCGTCCAAACGGTGTGTTGAATGTTGTGAGCTTAGATGACTCTTCTGTGAGCTTGATAGCCCAGTAGCCTGATCTAGCGTCCATGACACTGAAGTAGTGTGCTCCCGCTAGCTTGTGCGTGATACCATCTAGCGTCGGTAAAGGGTAATGGGGGCGTTTGATAGCCTTGTTCAAGTCTCTTGGGTCGAGGCATACTCGGAGCTTGCCTGTGCGTGGTTTCTCCACCACCACTAACGCGTTTACCCAGTCAGTCGGTTCTGTAACCTTGGTGACTATGTCAGATTGCTCCATGCTCTCCAACTCTTTCTTCAGACGGGCACGGAGAGCAAGGGGAATCTTTCTCGGTGGGTAGACCACAGGGGTTGCGTCTGGGTCAAGGTGAATGGTACATTCTCCAGGGAATAATCCTATTCCTGTAAAGACATCAGCAAACTCCTCCAGTACATTTTCTGTCTCTACTGGTGCTGTTACTGATAAAACTAGCTTGATGAGGTCCATGTCTAAACATGCTTTAAGACCTAGCACTGCAGGTGCTCTAGTGTCAACAACGTAAAAGTCCAACATCATGTCACTTTCTTTGTATTTGCATTTGAAAGTGCATGTGCCTTTTACTGGGAGCTGTTCACCACCATAACCATTCAGTCTGCGCATGGTGGGCTGTAGCTCGCACTCAGATGTCAAGCTGCGGTACTTATTCAGAGGAATAATGTTTACTTGTGCACCAGTGTCTAGTTTGAACTTTAGCTTTGTGCCTTGTGTTCCTATCTCAATGTCAGCAAAGGCTTGCTCTGTCTCTGATATGTGACTTTTTTGTGTCACTGAATCAATAAACAGTTCATCATCATTTGACTCTTTGATTGACATTTCATCTTCACTCACTGTGTGTGTACTGTTTTTCCACGGTAAGCTCTGCACACTTTTGCAAAGTGATTCCATTTACCACATTTAGTACACTGTTTGCCTTTAGCTGGGCAATTTCCTTGTTCGCCATGCACTTTGTATCCACAATATCCACATGTTTTGAGTCTGTGTCGCTCTGTTTTGGAGTCATGTCTCTCCGTTCTGAAACGCTCTCTCCGGGCACCGGAGGTGTGCTTTGATGTCTGCCTGACTGCGTGCACTGCTTGTTCACGTGATGCGCTCGTGCTGCGGCGCGAAATGCTTTTCATCTGAGCCTGTGCGATGAGATCTGGCTATGTCGATAGCTTTGTCCAGCGTTAGCTCAGACCCAACATTCAAAAGTTTCTCTCTCACTCGCGGTGAGTGTATTCCAAATACAATACGGTCCCTGACCATCTCATCCTTGTTTGCATAATCACAGTCTTTCACAAGCAGACGCAGCTCAGTCACAAACTGTTCAAAAGACTCGCTAGCTCCCTGTACTTTCTCATGGAATTTGTACCTAGCGAAAATTGTATTAGTCTTCGGCACAACATATGCTTCAAAACGATCGTAGTATGTTTTCAGTACCTTTGATTCAGCCTCGGTAAGTGTCCATGTGTTGTAAATATCTAGAGAGGTTAATATAATCTTAAACTTTTCTGAAATAAATGAAAAATAAACGTTTGGTTCCTCAACTGCGTTGCCCAGTCCAGTCAGCAGATGGCGATGTGCGTCTTTTAGGTTCAGGCGATGCTGCCAGTGTGACGTAGAATCTAGTGGACGGGACGCTCCTTCAACAACAACAGCTAGTCAGACACCTCGGTAGCTTTCTAGCAAACATAGCTACAACATTCACGCTCTTTACACTGTTTTGGTGTATATTAGTCGCTGTGTATTAAACACACTTCTGTTGTATGTACTTGTTGGACCATTTAATTATATATTTACGTTGTTTGTCAGCTAGCTGGTTTCACTCACGCTGCCAAACATACCCTCGTAAAACTGACTATCCTACCGATCCTTGACTTCGGCGATGTCATTTTCAAAATAGCCTCCAACACTCTACTCAGCAAACTGGATGCAGTCTATCACAGTGCCATCCGTTTTGTCACCAAAGCCCCATATACCACCCACCACTGCAACCTGTATGCTCTCGTCGGCTGGCCCTCGCTACATATTCGTCGCCAAACCCACTGGCTCCAGGTCATCTACAAGTCTTTGCTAGGCCGCCTTAACTCAGCTCACTGGTCACCATAGCAACACCCACCCATAGCACGCACTCCAGGAGGTATATGTCACTGGTCATCCCCAAAGCCAACACCTACTTTGGCCGCATTTCCTTCCAGTTCTCTGCTGCCAATGACTGGAACGAATTGCAAAAATCGCTGAAGTTGGAGACATATATCTCCCTCACTAACTTTAAGCATCAGCTATCTGATCAGCTTACCGATCGCTGCAGCTGTACACAGCCCATCTGTAAATAGCCCATCCAACTGCCTACCTCATCCCCATGTTTTTATTTACTTTTTTGCTCTTTTGCACACCAGTATTTCTACTTGAACATCTATCACTCCAGTGTTAAATTGTAATTACTTCACTACTATGGTCTATTTATTGCCTTGCCTCCGTACTCCATTTGCACACACTGTATATAGATTTTTCTATTGTGTTATTGACTGTTCGTTTGTTTATCCAACGTGTAACTGTTGTTTGTGTCGCACTGCTTTGCTTTATCTTGGCCAGGTCACAGTTGTAAATGAGAACTTGTTCTCAACTGGCCTACCTGGTTAAATAAATAAATAAAATCTTAACTTTATTGACAACACCCAAATGGATACTGTCATTAACGCGGTTCTTCAATAATTACACATAATTCTTAATGCTTTAGCAAGCATTATATTAAACAGGACATTCAAATATCCTTACAATTTTAATCCAAGGTAGTGTGAAATGTACTCATAAGCAACCTGGTAATGGAGGTTACTTCCCTCAGTTTCCCCCATTCACATTCAGAATACATTGTGAAAAACTAAAATCTTTGCTCACCATTTTTGCTCCAGGCAGATATAGTACATCCATAACTATCGGTTTCCTCATTAGCAGGGAGGAGTTTCTGCAATCAAATTGCCCTCGTGCCGCAATTTTAGCAAACACAGAAAGGGGCCTATATTGGAGACCAAAAGTCGTCTGGCACACTGCTTAGAGTTTCAACAACATGAATAACTTATTTCTAGTCTACAATCTTAGGTGTTACTACTAATGTGAAAACAAGACAAAATATGACTATTCTTGCTCATTTTAAGACAATTGTAAAATAATTTTAACATTCATTACAGACGTCAATTGTTGTACATCATCATGGCTGCGCTGTTGGCATCACCTTTTACAGTGGATTACCGCTGTTGTGGGCCTTTAATCATCTGTCTGACTTTGTTGTTCACACAGGAGAGATACGGGACTATCGTGGATCCTCTGGGGAGCCTCAACAACCTCATGATGCTGAAGAGGCAGAGAAGAGTCTCTCCAGATCAGAACACCTCAAGAAACACCTGCAGAGATCCACAGGGAAGAGAACTCACTGCTGCTGTGGGAAGAGATTCACCTCATCAGGCATTAAAATTCATCAGAGAATCCACACAGGAGAGAAATCTTATAGCTGTGATCAATGTGGGAAGAGTTTTACTCAGTCAATCAGCCTGATATCACACCAGAGAACACACACAGGAGAGAAACCTTTTATCTGTGATCAATGTGGGAAGAGTTTTATTACATCTGGCTCTCTGACTTTACACCAGAGAACACACACAGGAGAGAAACCTTATATCTGTGATCAATGTGGGAAGAGTTATGTTTCATCTAGAGGTCTGACTGTACACCAGAGAACACACACAGGAGATAAACCTTATAGCTGTGATCAATGTGGGAAGAGTTTTGGTCAATCTAGCTATCTGCCAGTGCACCAGAGAACACACACAGGAGATAAATCTTATAGCTGTGCTCAATGTGGGGAGAGTTTTCTTACATCTGGCCATCTGATAGTACACCAGAGAACACACACAGGAGAGAAGCCTTATAGCTGTGATCAATGTGGGAAGAGCTTTGGTCAATCTAGCAGTCTGACAGTGCACCAGAGAACACACACAGGAGATAAACCTTATAGCTGTGGTCAATGTGGGAAGAGCTTTGGTCAATCTAGCAGTCTGACAATGCACCAGAGAATACACACAGGAGAGAAACCTCATAACCATTCCACTGTTCAGATTGTGGAAAAAGATAATCAACTTCACAGAATTTGAAGATGCACAAGAAAACACACACAGGAGAGAAAGCTTATAGCTGTGATCTGTGTAACAAGAGATACTTTGATAAAAGCTCTCTGATCAAACATCAGAAACTACATGAAGGAGTTGTTTCATGATATCAATGAATTAATGTCACAATGTAGAATGTTTAAACATTGTAGTAGGAGTATTTTAATGATGTCACAATGTAGAATGTTTTAACATTGTAGAAGGAGTATTTTAATGATGTCACAATGTAGAACCCTAAACGTTTGTCCCCTGTTCTATTGATTTCAACATGATATGGATATTAGCCTCAGGGGGAAAATCCAGGCTCTGAAATGGAAGAGTTACTATTTATGTGATTTAACAAAAAGTGACTAACAAAAAAAGGGTTGTGTTACACTTACCACAAAATGTATCTGGCTGTTTTCTACAAATTGGGACTAATGTACACATTAGTCCCATATATTTTTGAGCTGTTAGTTTTAACAGGACGTGCAACCTCATCTCCCTCCTGTCGTACATTTGATTTTAGCGATGAGTGATGACAAATAAGTGTTGTGTTCCTTTGTTTAGCGACCCCTACATTTAAATGCATCACTCCAAAATGTAGCTGACTGTCTTCTGCAGGTTGTCCTCTAATCAGTGAGGTAAAATATATCTCACATTTCCATGTGTTTTTTTGTTGTTGTGTTAGTTTCAACATCACGTTCAACCTGATTTCCCCCCTAATCCATATCAGTGATTTATTGCTACTTGTCAAAACAACAGTGTTTCTGGTGCTTGTGCAGTTTAAAAGGAGCTTGTTTTAAAAAATACAAGTAATATGATTATTGTGGCAGATGTTTGTGTATGTATTACATTTTATGTTTTCAATAAATCACAAACTGTTTCTGCATATTGGTAATTGATTTGGACACGTTAAAACTGTGTTTTGACATTGGGCTATCCCACCTAGAAAAATGTAATTGAAAAGTCATTGAAAATAAGACTATGCAATCAAATATTTCATATTTACATGTCATGGAACATTTGGTAATGAAAATTATTCATGCAACCAACTGACAATTTATGGGTATAATTATATTGACATTGTTATCCTGCTTTTAGAATATCAGGGTTCATTCTCAGATGTGCCAACCCAAATATACAAGAGCATGACATTGGGGACTGGGCCCCGATCCAACAACATGCCTATCTAGTGAACCCTGAAAAGAGAGAGAAGCTCTGCAGTGAGGTGGAAAGTTACTACGGATATTGCAGGAGTTTCCTCTTGAAATCAGACATGTCTGTGTCCTATTGGAGATGAGTTTTGTTTGGGCTCGTTCCAAGGGGACGAGAGTTCTAGAAGCTAGTGAGTTTTAGGAAGACAAGTGTTCTAGAAGCTAGTGAGTTTTAGGAAGACGAGAGTTCTAGAAGCTAGTGAGTTTTAGGAAGACGAGAGTTCTAGAAGCTAGTGAGCTTTACGAGTTTTTTTTCTTCTTGTTTTTAATTGTTGACAGCCAGTAGACACCATGTTTATATTGGTGAAGGTGAAGCATTGTAGTTGATTATAATGTGAAGTGGAAGTTGTTTTCTGTTGATGGTGAGCAAACTTGTCCAACAAAAATATAGGATATATTTGTTGTCTTAAGGGGGAAGGTGTTACAGGCTTTGGTTTTTCCATTAATGTTTTGAGGTTGGACTTTAGCTCGTTAGCAAGCTCGTTAGCAAGCTCGTTAGCAAGCTCGTTAGCAAGCTCGTTAGCAAGCTCGTTAGCAAGCTCGTTAGCAAGCTCGTTAGCAAGCAGCTCGTTAGCAAGCAGCTCGTTAGCAAGCAGCTCGTTAGCAAGCTCGTTAGCAAGCTCGTTAGCAAGCTCGTTAGCAAAAGCTCGTTAGCAAGCTCGTTAGCAAGCTCGTTAGCAAGCGCGTCTAGCCCGTTAGCACGTCTAACTCGTTAGCAAGCTCGTTAGCCCGTCTAGCTCGTCTAGCTCGTTAGCACGTCTAGCTCCGTCAGCACGTCTAGCTCGTTAGCACGTAGGACGCACTGATTGGTGTCACCTCGTTAGTCAGTATGTGTTACACCTGTGCTGGCTTGTCCATCTCGTTAGTGGGAAGGTGTTTCACCTGAGCTGGTCCAGGTTCTATTTAAGAGTGTCTGGCCCAGTGCTCCAGTTGTCTTGATACATGTGGAGAGTCAACACCTTTAGTTGCTCCACCTTTTTGGTTTACTTCCTGTCTTTAAGTTTGGTGTGGGTTTTTCTTTTGTTTGCCTCTTCTTGGGCAGATTTAGTGGGTCTCATGGTGGGACACCCCCATAGTGTCTTTCAGAGCCCCTCCTAAAAAACAAGCTTATATTTTGGGTTGGATGTTGCATCCAATTAATATTTTAATCCATGGATTTTCCTTAGAATGCTAATTCGTCTTTCAGTTGTTAATCTTATGTTTGTTGTGGTAAATATTTCTGTTTATTTTCATTTAATTTTTTTCCTGTGAAGCATCCATGTCTGAAATGTGCTGTATAAATAAAGCTTGATTTGAACATATTGCAAAAGAAATTAACCCAATGACTGACAATCAACAGACTCTTGTAAAACCAATACGTATCTTGGTCCATCTTATTATGAAAACAGTATAAATTCATTATATCTCCCACTATGTCAAAATAGTGCTGGTATGTACATTTAGTATCACTTTTCAACCAACCCAGTGCATTTGTTGAAGATAAATGTTTAATTCAACAATACGTCAAAGGATTCAACTACTGGAAACTGAAACAAACAAATGGATCAACCAGATCAATCCCACTTTTCCAGCCTGCTGAAGGCGTGGTGGAGTGGTAAACACCACCCCCGGCTCTACCAGGGGCTTGAGGTGGTCTCCCACAGCTCTGCTTATGTCATGTTCTGTGGACTTGCTGTTCCATTTCTTGACTGCCCCTGCAACACAGAAACACATTTAGTCATATTATAACACTCAAAGTAATGGATATGGAGCATCTATGGCCTCAGTTACACCTGGCACCTAAATGTGACTTCTGATCACTCCAAGCTGCATTAGGTTCAGATCTACCAGGATGGGCCTTTGACATAGTCTGGATGCAGTCAGGCCACTGAATATGCATAAGCAATGTAAAGAGATGGGGTGAATGAGGGGAAAAGTACAGTTGACACAAATGACCTTCATAATATCAAAGAACAAATGTGTGTCTGAGGGGAAATGAACTTTCATACAGCCAAAAGGGGTGAGAAATTACACCAATATCAGTGGAGAATTTGCACTAATGTAAATAAACATAGACGATGGAACATATTCCCTTTAGCTGACGTGATGAACCGCTAAGGGGACATAAATATTTACCATCTAAACCATGTGTGACCTCTCACCTCTCTGGCTGTAGAAGTGTTCTTCCTAACCAGTCCCTCAACAGCTCTCTGACTGAGCTCCACCCTCACTGGGTCTTCAGAGGAGAGGAGGGCTGAGGAGGGATGGAAGGATGAATGGATCAGTCAGTCAATAAAGTGTAGAGCTGCTGTCTATGCTGTCTGACAAAATCACTATTTTAGTAGTTCATTAAAGTAAATAAGGCTTTATGACTGCTGAATACCAACTATCAATCACTTAGATCATGTATTTTCAGGTAGAGATACATCCTTGGGACGTCCATAGCCCATTGAAGTTGACATTTAAAATGGTTAAGGTAGGGGTTAAGGTTAGGGTTTAGGATAGGGATGTCCCAAGGATCCCAGAAAGCATTGACCATCGTGCATTCTTCTGTCTCTTTTACATAGCAGGTGTAAAATAAACACAGACAAGACAAGTAGGCACGCAGTGCATTATGGTCATTGTAGTTTAAAAATAGCATCTAATTATGTAGGGTGACCATACGTCCTCTTTTTCCCGGACATGTCCTCTTTTTGGACCTAAAAAAATGCGTCCGGCCGGGATTTCTAAATCGCCTAAAATGTCCGGGATTCGGCTTTTGCTTCCTACAGTCGCCATTCGTTGTGTGCGTTTTGGGGGTTTTGCATTGCTTTGACCTTTTTCAAGCGCTCGTACTAAGACCGAAGCAATTGTTAACGCTGTGATAGCACCACATTCTGTCGACATAGCTCAGAAAGCACTAGAAGACATACCTTACTGTGGTGTTTCTACTGATGGGAGCAATCACGGTGCTGTGGAAATATTCCCTCTGCTTATTCAGTATTTTGATTGGAAGAATGGTGGCGTGCAAAGTAAATTAGTCGAAGTTAAAAACACTCCAAATGAGACAGCTGATACGATCGCGCAATACATCAAAGAAACACTGGAAAATAATGGGATTTTTTCCAAATATATTGCATTTACAGTAGGGTGACCATACGTCCTCTTTTTCCCGGACATGTCCTCTTTTTGGAAAACTAAAATTTGGTCACCCTAAATTATGCCAATCTGTATGTGGGGTTGTTAGAGAAGAATGTGATTGTCAGCCCTAACAATCCATTCTAGCAGCTCATCAGGCTCTGAAAAAGTCTTCATTGATGACGTGTTCCATCTATTCCAGGGGACAGCAGAGGAACTTCATCGATTCCACTCCTTCATTAATACAAGCAGTGAACATCTGAAATTCACCATCACCTTTGATAAGCATGAAACAAGTTACCCGATGGTTGGACAATACTTTTCTCGTTAATCATCTTAAATACTTAAACTGGAAATCAACCAATCCTCCATTGTTAACGCAGTGGAAAGGTCAAATGCTTTATTATCTACACATGTAAAGTGAGTGAGACGGAGAGAAATAAAATGGTTAGGTTATGGTAAAGTTTATAAAAGATCAAATAAAATATTTTTCCCAAAAATTGTTTTAAGTCCCAATGCAAAGTTACACCTCACTGTTCTATTTTTGGAGTTATTACATAAAACCAATCAGAATTCAGAAGAATGCCAAAGGCAGGTGTGATGTAATATGGAAGACCGGTCTATTCCCTGTGATGTAAACAACAACAGAAAGAACTTCAAATTAAACCAATCGTTTAAACCAACGTTTTGGAAATACATAACGCTATCTAACCAAATATCAAAGAATGTTAGCTATATGCAGTTATCTTAGCCAGCCAGCTAACATTAGCTATTTAGCCAACTAGTTATGGTCAGCGAGCTGGAGCCCAACTACAAGAGACCAGTTAGAACCCGATTAACAAAACCCAACTAAAACATAACTGCAGATCAGAAGAGCAGAGACATACAGAATGATGGCTGGGAAAATCCTCAACATCCAAAATAGATAGATTCCAGAAGTCAGTCAGCTAGTGCGCTAGCAGTAAGCCAAAGGTGGAAAAAGTGACAAAACTCCCGTAGTCGACTTCACAGAGAACATGCTGAAAAGTAGTGATGGGGAAACAAAGCTTCCTGAAGCATTGACACTTTTCAGCCTGTTGTGTCAACAAAACAACCAAAAAAACGAGCAAGCAGGTTGATATCCCACGGCAAGAGGCACCAGAGCTACTGTGCTAACGGGTTCCCTCTAGATAACACAACCACACAGTTCATGAAAAGCATGAGGTGTGACTAACGTTTACAAGCTTGAGCTAGATATCAACCTAGTGTGACCTTCCTGGTCCCGTCTCTCAAGTCAGTGAGTCAACACAGGAAGGAGCAATGGATGGATAGTTCATTTATTTCCAAAGCTGAAATGATGGGACACACACAGTATGGATGAATGATCAGTAGTGACGGGATATAAATAGCACTCCCACAGCAATTCTCCATAAATCTGCCCTATAATATACTAACAAAAAACAATCAAGATGTCTGTCAAAGTTATTATGATCATATAGTGGATTTAACAGTTCCTAATAATTCCTAATTTACTATAATAAAATAAATACATAGTTTCCATGTGTAATCTCATATTCACAACATCAGAATAAACTGTCATCCATTTTAGTATCAAAATATATCAAATTAACCTGAAATATTACTCAATGTCCCCCTCTGGTGGTGAAGAAGTATAATCCACCTAAACTAACAGAACCGGGCTGATAAACTGGCTGGTGTTCATGAGTTTATAAAACACATACTTTATACATGTCATAAATTACCTGCATTGATGAGACACACAGTGTGGATGAATGATCAGGATATAAATAGCACTCCTAAAGAAGATGCAGTGTGGATGAATGATCAGGGTATAAATAGCACTCCTAAAGAAGATGTAGTGTGGATGAATGATCAGTAGTGACAGGATATAAATAGCACTCCTATAGAAGATGCGGTGTGGATGAATGATCAGGATATAAATAGCACTCCTATAGAAGATGCAGTGTGGATGAATGATCAGGATATAAATAGCACTCCTAAAGAAGATGCAGTGTGGATGAATGATCAGGATATAAATAGCACTCCTAAAGAAGATGCAGTGTGGATGAATGATCAGGATATAAATAGCACTCCTAAAGAAGATGCAGTGAGGATGAATGATCAGGATATAAATAGCACTCCTAAAGAAGATGCAGTGTGGATGAATGATCAGGATATAAATAGCACCCCTAAAGAAGATGCAGTGTGGATGAATGATCAGTAGTGACAGGATATAAATAGCACTCCTAAAGAAGATGCAGTGTGGATGAATGATCAGGATATAAATAGCACTCCTATAGAAGATGCAGTGTGGATGAATGATCAGGATATAAATAGCACTCCTAAAGAAGATGCAGTGTGGATGAATGATCAGGATATAAATAGCACTCCTAAAGAAGATGCAGTGTGGATGAATGATCAGGATATAAATAGCACTCCTAAAGAAGATGCAGTGTGGATGAATGATCAGTAGTGACAGGATATAAATAGCACTCCTAAAGAAGATGCAGTGAGGATGAATGATCAGGATATAAATAGCACTCCTATAGAAGATGCAGTGTGGATGAATGATCAGGATATAAATAGCACTCCTAAAGAAGATGCAGTGTGGATGAATGATCAGGATATAAATAGCACTCCTATAGAAGATGCAGTGTGGATGAATGATCAGGATATAAATAGCACTCCTAAAGAAGATGCAGTGTGGATGAATGATCAGGATATAAATAGCACTCCTAAAGATGATGCATTTTCCAGTTTGCTACCAACTTGAAAGAGGGAACTTTAGCATAAAACCCACATGGAAAACTGAGATTCGGCAAATAACATATAAAGAGAGGCCAAACCAACAACAGAAGTTACTAAAACATAAATTGCTAATGTATGATTTAAAAGGTGGATTTTATGATCTAATGTCAACTTTATACATTTCTATCACAGGACCACCCAATTTTCAAATTCTCCATAAATCTGCTGTGGATTACCCAGAATCCCATACCTTTATCACGGAATGTAATGTAAACACACGAGCAGCAGTCTCAGGTCCTGCATCTCAGTGCTAGAGGCGTCACTACAGACCCTGGTTCAAAACTACAGACACGGGTCCATTATTGTAAATAAGAATTTCTCCTTAGCTGGTTTGCCTGGTTAAATAAAGATTAAATAATTGTTTTAAATGTAACTTCATTACACCGTTACACTGGCATACAAACCCGGTAGCATAGAGTTGATAATACGTATGACGTTGGAAAATAGTGCATTGTGGGTAGTTTAGAAGATTTCCCGAAATAAGTTAATACATTTGTAATAACGCAAAAACATAACTGTTTGTACTTATAGGGAACCAGATCGTGACTACAACTAGCTTACTAAGTCTTTAACCACACTGTGTTGTTACACTGGTGAGTAAAAACGAATGCGTCCTACACTTTTAACTTGTTGTCTGACAATAAAATAAACATTTTACTCAACTGCGTTACCCACTCCAGTCAGCAGATGGCGGTCTGGGAATTTAAGGTAATGCTGTTGGTGTGACGTATAATCTAGTGGACGGAACGCTTCTTTCAACAGTAGCAACAGTTATTCCGCCACCTCGGTAGCTTGCTAGACAAAATAGCCGAACCAATAAAGCTCTTTAGATGCTTTCGTGTATATTAGCCACTGTGTTTTAAACCCACTTCTGTCGTCTAGTTAGTTATCCGATTGAATTTCATATTTACAGTGTTGTTGTTATTATTCAGCTAGCGGGCTGGTTAAGTTAGCATTAGCCTAGCTAGCTAACATCTCCGACCATGCGGTCACTGAGCTACTCTCCTGCTAAAGAAGATGTCTGCTGGACGGAGAAAGAAGCTCTTGTGAAAGAGGAGGAGAAAGAGGAGGCTGTTTCAATACAAAAACAAGTGGAGGGTGAGGCTGTTACAGTGAAAGAAGAAGAGAAAGACGTTTCAGTAAAAGAAGAGGAAGATGCGTTCAGAGTGAAAGAGGAGGAGGATGTTACAGTAAAAGAAGAGGAGGAAGATGCAGTTTATGGAGTGGAAGAGGGGGAGATGACTGTCACATCGAAAAAGGAAGAAGAGGAGGAAACTGTATATCTGGGCCCGGTTTCCCAAAGGCATGTTAAGGCATCCAATGGTTCTAACGATGAACGGGCCCTGATAAACACTAGTAAGTACTGTCTTAAATACAGAGGCACAAACTCTGCAGTTGTTGAACTGATGTGTGGTGTTAAAGGGGAAATCTGCAATTGTTACATCCATATTGTGACTTTTTAATTATTTATTTATAGCCATGTATTCTTGAAGAATATAACACATGCCTCATGAGCTTAGTTCAACTGTTGTACCCCATCAGAACCCCAAATAAGCTTTTTTTACTCCAATGTCTAGAAACAATGTAAATCAACACTGTATCAACATGGTTAAAACTATAATGTTGATATCATGGATGGTCAGTCCTTGCATCCATAGGTCTGTCTGTCTGTAGTTACATTTCTCCAACCCCATAATCATCTTATTACCAAAACAGTGGTGGAATGACAGCTTTGTTATTGTTTGAACTGCAGATTGATGGGTTGTGTGGGTTTTTAAACAGCAACAAAATGGCTGCCCAGAGGCTTGGTTTGGTAAACAGCTGAGGGATGGGGGAAGAAGTGTAACCACTCTCAAATTCATAGAGAAAGCTATTGTAGCAACCGTAACCCAACACCTAGCGACCTTTTCAAGAAGTTCAGACATCTTGGTGTAACAGTTATAAGGTGTTGTCTTGACAGTCGCTGGATCCAGGATTGAGTTCAGCTCAGGACTACCCCCTGAATGGACTACACTATAAATACAAAGACTGGCCATCCATGATGTCATAATGATAGTTTAGCCAGGTTTCTAGGCTATATAGTATATTCTAGAGGTCATAATGATAGTTTAACCAGGTTTCTAGGCTATATAGTATATTCTAGAATTCATCCATGATGTCATAATGATAGTTTAACCAGGTTTCTAGGCTATATAGTATATTCTAGAATTCATCCATGATGTCATAATGATAGTTTAACCAGGTTTCTAGGATAAATAGTATATTGTAGAATTCATCCATGATGTCATAATGATAGTTTAACCAGGTTTCTAGGCTATATAGTATATTCTAGAATTCATCCATGATGTCATAATGATAGTTTAACCAGGTTTCTAGGATAAATAGTATATTGTAGAATTCATCCATGATGTCATAATGATAGTTTAACCAGGTTTCTAGGATAAATAGTATATTCTAGAATTCATCCATGATGTCATAATGATAGTTTAACCAGGTTTCTAGGATAAATAGTATATTCTAGAATTCATCCATGATGTCATAATGATTGTTTAACCAGGTTTCTAGGCTATATAGTATATTCTAGAATTCATCCATGATGTCATAATGATAGTTTAACCAGGTTACTAGGCTATATAGTATATTCTAGAATTCATCCATGATGTCATAATGATAGTTTAACCAGGTTTCTAGGCTATATAGTATATTCTAGAATTCATCCATGATGTCATAATGATAGTTTAACCAGGTTTCTAGGATATATAGTATATTCTAGAATTCATCCATGATGTCATAATGATAGTTTAACCAGGTTACTAGGCTATATAGTATATTCTAGAATTCATCCATGATGTCATAATGATTGTTTAACCAGGTTTCTAGGCTATATAGTATATTCTAGAATTCATCCATGATGTCATAATGATAGTTTAACCAGGTTTCTAGGATATATAGTATATTCTAGAATTCATCCATGATGTCATAATGATAGTTTAACCAGGTTTCTAGGATAAATAGTATATTCTAGAATTCATCCATGATGTCATAATGATAGTTTAACCAGGTTTCTAGGATAAATAGTATATTCTAGAATTCATCCATGATGTCATAATGATTGTTTAACCAGGTTTCTAGGCTATATAGTATATTCTAGAATTCATCCATGATGTCATAATGATAGTTTAACCAGGTTACTAGGCTATATAGTATATTCTAGAATTCATCCATGATGTCATAATGATAGTTTAACCAGGTTTCTAGGATAAATAGTATATTCTAGAATTCATCCATGATGTCATAATGATAGTTTAACCAGGTTTCTAGGATAAATAGTATATTCTAGAATTCATCCATGATGTCATAATGATTGTTTAACCAGGTTTCTAGGCTATATAGTATATTCTAGAATTCATCCATGATGTCATAATGATTGTTTAACCAGGTTTCTAGGATATATAGTATATTCTAGAATTCATCCATGATGTCATAATGATAGTTTAACCAGGTTTCTAGGATATATAGTATATTCTAGAATTCATCCATGATGTCATAATGATAGTTTAACCAGGTTTCTAGGATATATAGTATATTCTAGAATTCATCCATGATGTCATAATGATAGTTTAACCAGGTTTCTAGGCTATATAGTATATTATAGAATTACCAGTGTAGATTTCCTGTGGAGGCAAATTATTAGAGCTGTTGATAAGTCATTGTATAATATTCAGCCAATTTTTTTCATGTCATTACATTAAAGGCGAAACATACCTAGATTCAATAACATTCATGCATTGGTTTGAAACCTTTGTTTTAAACCCTTCTCAAATTTGGAGCCTTGACGGGTTTGTAAAAAACGGTTTGTCAAAAAACACTTATTTATTTAAATGTAACCTTTATTTAACTAGGCAAGTCAGTTAAGAACAAATTCTTATTTCCAATGATGGCCTACCCCGGACGACGCTGGGCCAATTGTGCACCACCCTATGGGACTCCCAATCACGGCCGGTTGTGATACAGCCTGTAGTGACGCCTCTAGCACTGAGATGCAGTGTCTTAGACCGCTGTGCCACTCTGGAGCCCCAACATCATGTTCTAGTGCTGTCCCCAACTAAAATACATCTTGGTCAACCAAGAGTCATCTGTTCTTTCTACCAATCGCTCCATGTGTTTTAATAAAATCAACTATATGTACGTAACTTGTCTGATGCTTTAAATAAGCCCCTTTCAAAAAATGTAGAACTAAGAACAGATATAGCCCTTGGTTCACTCCATACCTGACTGCCCTCGACCAGCACAAAAACATCCTGTGGCGTACTGCACTAGCATTGAATACTGCCCGCGATATGCAACTTTTCAGGGAAGTCAGGAACCAATTCACAGTCAGTTAGGAAAGCAAAGGCTAGCTTTTTCAAACAGAAATTTTTATCCTGTCGCTCTAACTCCAAAAAGTTTTGGGACACTGTAAGGTCCATGGAGAATAAGAGCACCTCCTTCCAGCTGCCCACTGCACTGAGGCTAGGAAACACTCACCACCGATAACTCCACAATAATTGAGAATTTCAATTAGCATTTCCCGACGGCTGGCCATGCTTTCCTCCTGGCTACCCCAACCCCGGCCAACAGCTCCCCACCCCCCGCAGCTACTTGCCCAAGCCTCCCCATCTTCTCCTTCACCCAAATCCAGATAGCTGATGTTCTGAAAGAGTTGCAAAACCTGGACCCCTACAAATCAGCTGGGCTAGACAACCTGGACCCCTACAAATGAGCTGGACTAGACAATCTGGACCCCTACAAATCAGCTGGACTAGACAACCTGGACCCCTACAAATCAGCTGGGCTTGACAACCTGGACCCTCTCTTTCTAAAATTATCCGCCGCCATTGTGGCAACCCCTATTACTAGTCTGTTCAACCTCACTTTGTATCGTCCGAGATTCCTAAAGATTGGAACACTTCCGCGGTCATCCCCCTCTTCAAAGGGGGTGACACTCTAGACCCAAACTGTTACAGACCTATATCCATCATGCCCTGCCTTTCTAAAGTCATCAACATCCAAGTTAACAAACAGATCACTGACCATTTCGAATCTCACCGTACCTTCTCCGCTGTGCAATCCGGTTTCCGAGCTGGACACGGGTGCACCTCAGCCACACTCAAGGTACTAAACGATATCATAACCGCCATCGATAAAAGACAGTACTGTACAGCCCTCTTCTTCGACCTGGCCAAGGCTTTCGACTCTGTCAATCACTGTATTCTTATCGGCAGACTCAACAGCCTTGGTTTCTCAAATGACTGACTCGCCTGGTTCACCAACTACTTCTTAGATAGAATTCAGTGTGTCAAATCGGAGGGCCTGTTGTCCGGACCTCTGGCAGTCTCTGTGGGGGTACCACAGGGTTCAATTCTCGGACCGGCTCTTTTCTCTGTATATACCAACGATGTTGCTCTTGCTGCGGGTGATTCCTTGATCCACCTCTACTCAGATGACACCATTCTGTATACATCTGGCCCTTCTTTGGACACTGTGTTAACCTCTCTAGGGTAGGGGGCAGTATTTTCACGGCCGGATAAAAAAACGTACCCGATTTAAACTGGTTACTGCTCTTTTCCAGAAATGAGAATATGCATATAATTAGTAGATTTGGATAGAAAACACTCTAAAGTTTATAAAACTGTTTGAATGGTGTCTGTGAGTATAACAGAACTCATATGGCAGGCCAAAACATGAGAAGATTTCATACAGGAAGTGCCCTCTCTGACCATTTCTTGTGCTTCTGTGGCATCTCTGTCGAAAATACAGGATCTCTGCTGTAACGTGACAATTTCTAAGGCTCCCATAGGCTCTCTGAAGGCGCCAGAAAGTGGAATGAGATCTCTGCTGTCTCTGGGCTAGGTACAGGAGTGCTGTTTGTGAGGGGTCAGGCTGGTGGCTCAGAGACAGGAGATGCGCGGCCCCGAGAAGTGGCCATGTTTTTCTTTCAGCCTTTGACCGAAAACGACGCCCGGTTGGAATATTATCGCTATTTTACGAGAAAAATAGCATAAAAATTGATTAACTGGAATATGCATATACTTATTACATATGGATAGAAAACACCCTAAAGTTTCTAAAACTGTTTGAATGGTGTCTGTGAGTATAACAGAACTCATTTGGCAGGCAAAAACCTGACAAGGTTTCAGGCAGGAAGTGGCCTGTCTGACAAGGTGTCGTTCTTCTTGTCTCTGTTTATTGAAGAGTGAGGATCTTAGCTGTCCCGTGACACTTCCTACGGCTGCCATAGGGTCTCAGAAGGCGGCAAAAAGCTGAATCGTGGCTTTGCAGGCTCTGGCTGAAACAAAGTAGCGCGTTTGGGTAGTGGCTGGTTACAGTACTGTGAGACTCAGGCGCGTGCCCGCGTCGACCGAAAGCTTTGTTCACTTTCCTCAGTTTAGCTAAATGGACATTCCCGGTCGGAATATTATCGCTTTTTTACGAGAAAAATGGCATAAAAATGGATTTTAAACAGCGGTTGACATGCTTCGAAGTACGGTAATAGAATATTTAAAAAAAAAATTGTCACGAATTGCGCCATGCGCACGACCCTGATTTACCATTTCAGATAGTGTCTGGGACGCACGAACAAAACGCCGCTATTCGGATATAACGATGGATTATTTTGGACCAAACCAACATTTGTTATTGAAGTAGCAGTCCTGGGAGTGCATTCTGACGAAGACAACAAAAGGTAATCAAACTTTTATAATAGTAAATATGATTATGGTGAGTGCTAAACTTGCCGGGTGTCTAAATAGCTAGCCCGTGATGCCTGGGCTATGTACTTAGAATATTGCAAAATGTGCTTTCACCAAAAAGGACATATCGAGTGCATAGAGGAGGTCTGTATCTATAATTCTTAAAATAATTGTTATGCTTTTTGTGAACGTTTATCGTGAGTAATTTAGTAAAATGTTAGCGAATTCCTCCGGAAGTTTGCAGGGGGTATGCTAGTTCTGAACGTCACATGCTAATGTAAAAAGCTGGTTTTTGATATAAATATGAACTTGATTGAACAAAACATGCATGTATTGTATAACATAATGTCCTAGGGTTGTCATCTGATGAAGATCATCAAAGGTTAGTACTGCATTTAGCTGTCTTCTGGGTTTTTGTGACATTATATGCTAGCTTGAAAAATGGGTGTCTGATTATTTCTGGCTTGGTACTCTGCTGACATAATCTAATGTTTTGCTTTCGTTGTAAAGCCTTTTTGAAATCGGACAGTGTGGTTAGATTAACGAGAGTCTTGTCTTTAAATAGCTGTAAAATAGTCATATGTTTGAGAAATTGAAGTAATAGGATTTTTAAGGTTTTGAAAATCGCGCCACAGGCTTCAAGTGGCTGTTACGTAGGTGGGACGAATTCGTCCCGCCGAGCCCATAGAGGTTAATTTGCTAAATTGTAATTTCTCTGCTACTATGGCCTATTTATTGCCTTACCTCCTTAATCCATTTGCACACACTGTATATAGATTTTTCTGTCGTGTTATTGACTGTACGTTTGTTTATCCCACTTGTAACTCTGTGTTGTTTGTGTCGCACTGCTTTGCTTTATCTTGGCCAGGTCGCAGTTGTAAATGAGAACTTGTTCTCAACTAGCCTACCTGGTTAAATAAATAAATAAAATCTGAACTTTATTGACAACACCCAAATGGATACTGTCATTAACGCGCTTCTTCAGTAATTACACATAATTCTTAATGCTTTAGCAAACATTTTATTAAACAGGACATTCAAAAATATCCTTACAATTATAATCCAAAGTAGTGTGAAATGAACTCATCATCAACCTGGAAATGGAGGTTACTCCCCTGAATTTCCCCCATTCACATTCAGAATACATTGTGAAAAACTAAAATATTTGCTCACCATTTTTGCTCCAGGCAGATATAGTACATCCATAACTATCGGTTTCCTCATTAGCAGGGAGGAGTTTCTGCAATCAAATTGCCCTCGTGCCGCAATTTTAGCTAACACAGAAAGGGGCCTATATTGGAGACCAAAAGTCGTCTGGCACACTGCTTAGAGTTTCAACAACATGAATAACTTATTTCTAGCCTACAATCATCGATGTCACTACTAATGTGAAAAGAAGACAAAATATGACTATTCCTACTCATTTTAAGGCAAATATCAAATCATTTTTATATTCATGACAGAAGTCAATTGTTGTCCAACATCATGGCTCCGCTGTTGGCATCACCTTTTACAGTGGATTACCGCTGTTGTGGGCCTTTAATCATCTGTCTGACTTTGTTGTTCACACAGGAGAGATACGGGACTATCGTGGATCCTCTGGGGAGCCTCAACAACCTCTTGATGCTGAAGAGGCAGAGAAGAGTCTCTCCAGATCAGAACACCTCAAGAAACACCTGCAGAGACCCACAAGGAAGAAAACTCACTGCTGCTCTGACTGTGGGAAGAGATTCAACTCATCAGGCATTAAAATTCATCGGAGAATCCACACAGGAGAGAGACCTTATAGCTGTAATCAATGTGGGAAGAGTTTTGGTCAATCTGGAAATCTGACTGCACACCAGAGAATACACACAGGAGAGAAACCTTATAACTGTAATCAATGTGGGAGGAGTTTTACTCAGCCATGCAGCCTGATATCACACCAGAGAACACACACAGGAGAGAAACCTTATAGATGTGGTCAATGTGGGAAGAGTTTTACTAAGTCATGCAGCCTGGTATCACACCAGAGAATCCACACAGGAGAGAAACCTTATAACTGTGGTCAATGTGGGAGGAGTTTTACTCAGTCATGCAGCCTGGTATCACACCAGAGAACACACACAGGAGAGAAATCTTATAGATGTGGTCATTGTGGGAAGAGTTTTACTACATCTAGCACTCTGACTCAACACCAGAGAACACACACAGGAGAGAAACCTTATAGCTGTGATCAGTGTGACAAGAGATTCTCCGGTAAAAGACATCTGATCAAACATCAGAAAATACATGAATGAGTTGTTTCATGATATCATGTCACAATGTAGAATGCTTTAACATTGTAGTAGGAATATTTTAATGATGTCACAATGTAGAACCCTAAACGTTTGTCCCCTGTTCTATTGATTTCAACATGATATGGATATTAGCCTCAGGGGGAAAATCCAGGCTCTGAAATGGAAGAGTTACTATTTATGAGATTTAACAAAAAGTGACTAACACAAAAAGAGTTGTGTTACATTTACCATGTTGGTTACGCACTGGAATCAAAATGCACCACTTCAAAATGTAGCGAGCTGTTTTCTACAAATTGTCCTCTAACCAGTGATGTACACATTATTCCCAGATTCCGTGTGGTTTTTGAGCTGTTAGTTTTAACAGGACGTGCAACCTCATCTCCCTCCTGTCACACAAATGATTTCAACATGATATCGATGAGTTATGACAAATAAGTGTTGTGTTCCTTTGTTCAGCGACCCCTACATTTAAATGCATCACTCCAAAATGTAGCTGACTGTCTTCTGCAGGTTGTCCTCTAACCAGTGAGGTAAAATATATCTCCATTTCCATGTGTTTTTTTAGTTGTGTTAGTTTCAACATCACGTATAACCTGATTTCCCCCCTAATCGATATCATTGATTTATTGCTACTTGTCAAAACAACAGTGTTTTTGATTGTTGTGTCCATGACGAGGACAATTTGGTTTGTAACTGTCTCAAGGTTGGGCAGCCATAAAGTTTTGTGTTTTGCGTTTAGCCAGTGAGTTGCCATGGATCTTATTTTGACTGCATGTTTTTCCGTATTGGAGATGAGTTTTGTTTGGGCTCGTTCCAAGGGGACCAGAGTTCTAGAAGCTAGTGAGTTTTAGGAAGACGAGAGTTCTAGAAGCTAGTGAGTTTTAGGAAGACGAGAGTTCTAGAAGCTAGTGGGGAAAAAATACGTTTTTTTCTTGTTTTTTAATTGTTGACAGCCAGTAGACACCATGTTTATATTGGTGAAGGTGAAGCATTGTAGTTGATTATAATGTGAAATGGAAGTTGTTTTCTGTTGGTGGTAAGCATTCTCTTAAGGTGTTACAGTCTTTGGTTTTTCCATTTATGTTTTGAGGTTTGGATTTTTGCACGTCTAGCTCGTTAGCACGTCTAGCCTCTTACATCTAGACGTTCCGCTAGCGGAACACCTGCTCCAATATCCAATGATGGGCGTGGCGCGAAATACAAAGTCCTCGAAAATCCGAAAACTTCCATTTTTCAAACATATGACTATTTTACAGCATTTTAAAGACAAGACTCTCCTTTATCTAACTACACTGTCAGATTTCAAAAAAGGCTTTACAACGAAAGCAAAACATTAGATTATGTCAGGAGATTACCCAGCCAGAAATAATCAGACACCCATTTTTCAAGCTAGCATATAATGTCACAAAAACCAAAACCACAGCTAAATGCAGCACTAACCTTTGATGATCTTCATCAGATGACACTCCTAGGACATTATGTTATACAATACATGCATGTTTTGTTCAATCAAGTTCATATTTATATCAAAAACCAGCTTTTTACATTAGCATGTGACGTTCAGAACTAGCATTCCCACCGAACACTTCCGGTGAATTTACTAAATTACTCACGATAAACGTTCACAAAAAACATAACAATTATTTTAAGATTTATAGATACAGAACTCCTTTATGCAATCGCGGTGTCCGACTTTAAAATAGCTTTTCGGTGAAAGCACATTTTGCAATATTCTGAGTAGATAGCCCGGCCATCATGGCTAGCTATTTTGACAGCCACCAAGTTTGGTACTAACCAAAGTCAGATTTACTATAAGAAAAATGCTATTACCTTTGCTGTTCTTCGTCAGAATGCACTCCCAGGACTTCTACTTCAATAACAAATGTTGGTTTGGTTCAAAATAATCCATAGTTATGTTCAAATATCCTCTGTTTTGTTCGTGCGTTCAAGACACTATCCGAAGGGTAAATAAGGGTGATGCGCCCGACGCGTTTCGTGACAAAACATTTCTAAATATTCCATTACCGTACTTCGAAGCATGTCAACCGCTGTTTAAAATCAATTTTGATGCCATTTTTCTCGTAAAAAAGCGATAATATTCCGACCGGGAAATCGTGTTTTAGTATAAAGAGAGAGAAAATAAAAAACATGGTGTCGCCTCATGCACGCGCCTCAGTCTCATTGTCCTCTGATAGACCACTTACCAAAGGCGCTAATGTTTTTCAGCCAGGGGCTGCAAAGACATCATTCAGCTTTTTCCCCGAGTTCTGAGAGCCTATGGGAGCCGTAGGAAGTGTCACGTTACAGCAAAGATCCTATTATTTATTAGGGTCTGACATGTCTGCAGAAATGTTGCAATTTGTTTATGTGTTTTGTAAATATGAATTCACATTTGTGGTGGCACTAAATAAACAATGAATTATTTAAATCAATATTGTCAATATTGTTGTTATTAAAATATGTTTTTTATAATGCAGGGAGGGTGGACCGAGAGTTAAAAAAATTAACCCCAAAATGTTCTTTGAGGAACTTATAGGGGTTCCCCCACAGTTTCAATGTTCAATTTGAAGAACCCCTAAACTCCAGGAACCTTTACGGGACACTTCTTCAACATCAACAGCTAGTCAGACACCTTGGTTCACTCTAACTTTATGGAAAAAGGTTTATTCAATAAATCTAGCAACTCCTCTCATACTGGGAAGAACCCTACGCCTTAAGGGCAGTTTTATTTCAATTAAGGTACCCGGACGTTTTATAGTTTCATCCTTAGGGCAACTTACCCTAAAGTGGACACACAAACATCATTATTTTTTATTTTTTTTTAGTCATTTAGCAGACACTCTTAGCCAGAGCAACTTACAGTAGTGAATGCATACATTTCATACTTTTTCCCCCGTGGGAATCGAACCCACAACCCTGGCGTTGCAAACATGATGCAAACACCATGCTCTACCAACTGAGCCCCACCCTCCTCCTTTATACATTTTAAATGTCATGAAAATCACTATACCAAGTAAATGTATTATTTATTATGGTCTGGCATGTCTGCAGAAATGTTGCAATTTGGTAATGTGTTTTGCTTGGTAAGTGGTTTTGTAAATATTAATTCACAGTTGTGGTGCCACTAAATAAACAATGAATTATTTAAATCAATATTGTGAATATTATTATTATTATTATTATTCAAATGTTTTTATAATGGAGGGAGGGTGGACAGGGAGTTAAAAAAATTAACCCCAAAAGGTTATTTGAGGAACCATGATAAGGGGTTCTTCAAATAACTTTTAGGGGTTCCCCCACAGTTCCAATTTGAAGAACCCCTACAGGATACTCCAGGAACCTTATCTTTTTAGAGTGTATATTGATAAAAGTCTCCTTGTCCGAGAGACATTTACATAGTTATACACAGCCCAATTTGGGATGACTATTTTAGGGTGAAATAACGGCCACAACAGACAGACCTGACATCGACCATAATTCAACGTCCATGGACGTCACGTGCTGACTGGGTATGACCAAAGTTATTCTATTTAGCTACACTTTGTAGTACATTTTTACACTATAATTAATGTTTCTGATGCCACATCGCCCGTTTTCAAAGGGAGTCGTTGGTTTTTAGGGGCAGTCGCTTTTGAGCTTTTTGTCTGAAAGTATTTTCTCAACTGCGATACCAACTCCAGTCAGCAGATGGCGATGTGCGTCTTTCAGGTGATTCTGCCACTGTGACGTATAATCTAGTGGACCGGACGCTTCTTCAGCATCAACAGCTAGTCAGACACCTTGGTTCACTCTAACTTTATGGAAAAAGGTTTATTCAATAAATCCAGCAACTCCTCTCATACTGGGAAGAACCCCCCCAGGCATTAAGGGCAGTTTATTTCAAATGTAGTACCTGGACGGAGAAAATCCAATAAGCGTTTTATAGTTACATTGTTAGGGTAAAATAACCTAAAGTGGACACACTCCCATCAGTTTCTGAGACAATTGCCCAGACTTTGTAGACAGTTTAATAATGCTTAACCCTCATCTTTATCAAATGATCCATTAAAGATACCAACTCAAAACCTACGTTCGTCTACATATGGGTTGTTTAAATTGTATCTAATTATATTCCCAGTATTACTTCATCAAATCTCTAGTAATCGATTATACACACATACAATTTATCATATTTTTATATAATCACAGAATCCATATAAAACGTAAGAAATTCTCAGGTAGTCACGACAACCATTCCATTTGCTTTTTCAGGGACTCTCCATAGCAACGAAGCATCTCTCCAAACATCCTCCCAGCAGAACCAAAAATAAACTTTAGTTTCCCGGACAGTGACCATGGGATCCTCAACGGTTCTCTAACCTCCCAGAGACCACGGCAAAATCAAGCCTCCCAGGAACTATAGACCTTCCGCTGCTTTCTAAAATATCATTCCCCTCTCAATACCACCCCGTGATATTCTATGTTGGCAGTGAAGGAACGGAACCCCAAGATAACGTTAGTTGGTAGAGCATGGTGTTTGCAACGCCAGCATGGTGTGTGCAACGCCAGGGTTGTGGGTTCGATTCCCACGGAGGGGTAGTACAAAAAAAATTTTTTTATGAAATGTATGCATTCACTACTGTAAGTCACTCTGGATAATAACATCTGCTAAATGACTAAAATGTATCCACATGTCAGTCATCTGATTAAGCATATTTCTATATGAGGAACTACAGATCTGTTACTATCCAAACATCAGATTAAGACTCAGTCACACAATGCTATTCCCAAACGTACCTAATCAAGTAGTTGTTTTTCCAACAATATTTTAACCTGCAGGAATATTTTCACATTTCTATCTCATGGTTAGCTATACTCGGCTCGCTGCCTCTCAGATCAAAGGTGGGACCATCTGCTCCGTTCCTGAAGTGTGGTCTCCCTGAGATCCCAAGTTAGAGGGATCCCTGGACCACCATTTACCCAGGTCACCAGGAGCGGTCACCAAGAGAAGATTCACATCCCCATCGCCAAATGTGGTTAATTTCTTTAATATCAAATGAGGAGAGACAAACTTATCACACAAGTCAGAGTTAATCTTAAACTAAATCTTTATTCACTTATTAATAAGGGAGCAGGTCAATACAACACGCAAATATAGGGTGAATCAATTGAGTGCTCTACGATAATGATGGCTGGTCGACGAATCACCCCCAGATGATTCGTTGAGAGATGAATCACCCCCAGATGATTCGTTGAGAGATGAATCACCCCCAGATGATTCGTTGAGAGATGAATCACCCCCAGATGATTCATTGAGAGATGAATCACCCCCAGATGATTCATTGAGAGCCATGAGACAAAAGTACAAAGGTCTTTTACAGCCAAGATACACCCCTTTCAACCTACATGACCAACAACAGATGTATAGAACGGGTCACAAGGTTAAGATTTGTATGAAAGATACTTATAATTCTCAGCAGACAGTATCTGCTGTAAAAACACTACTCTTTGTGTAGAGACCAGGGTCTGGCCCTGAGGTCATCTCTCCCTGGTACCATATAGAACAGAAACATTAACTCATGTTCTGGAATGCAGTCTCTTTAGGTTTTATTGTAAATCTCCTGTCAGTGTTTTCTCCCAGAGGCCCATCCTCAGTAGAACACACAGACACAATAGTTCTAAGAACCCTCTATTCTGTTGCATAAAACCACCATTTGATGCAATAAAAGTATTATAACATAATCTTGCAGTTTTGCTCTCAGTGTCCACTGAAAGTTGACTAGTAACAACAACTGGGACATAAAAGACACCCACCATGAGACCCACTAAATCTGCCCAAGAAGAGGCAAACAGAAGAAAAACCCACACCAAACTTAAAGACAGGAAGCAAACCAAAAAGGTGGAGCAACTAAAGGTGTTGACTCTCCACATGTATCAAGACAACTGGAGCACTGGGCCAGACACTCTTAAATAGAACCTGGACCAGCTCAGGTGAAACACCTTCCCACTAACGAGATGGACAAGCCAGCACAGGTGTAACACATACTGACTAACGAGGTGACACCAATCAGAGCGTCCTACGTGCTAACGAGCTAGACGGGCTAACGAGCTAGACCTGCTAACGAGCTAGACGGGCTAACGAGCTAGACGGGCTAACGAGCTAGACGGGCTAACGAGCTAGACGGGCTAACGAGCTAACGAGCTAGACGTGCTAAATTCCAAACCTCAAAACATAAATGGAAAAACCAAAGACGGTAACACCTTAAGAGAATGCTTACCAACAACAGAAAAAAACTTCCAATTCACATTATAATCAACTACAATGCTTCACCAATATAAACATGGTGTCCACTGGCTGTCAACAATTCAAGACAATATATATACACTTCTAGAACTCTAGTCTTCCTAAAACTCACTAGCTTCTAGAACTCTAGTCTTCCTAAAACTCACTAGCTTCTAGAACTCTCGTCTTCCTAAATCCCACTAGCTTCTAGAACTCTCGTCTCCTTGGAACGAGCCCAAACAAAACTCATCTCCAATACGGAAAAACATGCAGTTATAATAAATTGTGATCCATGGCAACGGACTGGCTAAACGCAAAACACAAAACTTTTTAACTGCCCACCCTTGAGACAATCAGCAACCAAGTTGTCCTCACCACTGACATGTCTGATTTCAAGAGGAAACTCCTGCAATATCCATAGTAACTTTCCACCTCACTGCAGAGCTTCTCTCTCTTTTCAGGGTTCACTAGATAGGCATGTTGTTGGATCAGGGCCCAGTCCCCAATGTCATGCTCTAGTACATTTGGGTTGGCACATCTGAGAATGAACCCTGATATTATAAAAGCAGGGTAACAATGTCAATATAATAGTCAGTTGGTTACATAAATAATTATTACTAAATGTTACATGAAATGTAAATATGAAATATTTGGTTGCATAGTCTTATTTTCAACAGCTTTTCAATTACATGTTGCTAGGTGGGATATCCCCAATGTCAAAACACAATTTTAACATGTCCAAATCTAAACATAAAATGTGCTATATACACAAACATCTGCCACAATAATCATATTACTTGTATTATTTAAAACAAGCAGCTTATAAACTGCACAAGCACGAAAAACGCTGTTGTTTTGACAAGTAGCAATAAATCACTGATATCCATTTGGGGGGAAATCAGGTTGAATCTGCTCTTCAAACTAACACAACAAAACAAAAAACACATGGAAATGGAGATATATTTTACCTCACTGGTTAGAGGACAACCTGCAGAAGACAGTCAGCTACATTTTGGAGTGATGCATTTAAATTTAGGGGTCGCTAAACAAAGGAACACAACACTTATTTGTCATAACTCATAGATATCATGTTGAAATCAATTGTGCGAGAGGAGGGAGATGAGGTTGCACCTCCTGTTAAAACTAACAGCTCAAACCCACACAGAATCTGGGAATAATGTGTACATCACTGGTTAAAGGACAACTTGTAGAAAACAGCTAGCTACATTTTGAAGTGGTGCATTTTGATTCCAGTGGGTCACCAACATGGTAAGTGTAACACAGCTCTTTTTGTGTTAGTCACTTTTAGTTAAATCTCATAAATAGTACTCTTCCATTTCAGAGACTGGATTTTCCCCCTGAGGCTAATATCCATATCATGCTGAAATCAATAGAACAGGGGACAAACGTTTAGGGTTCTACATTGTGACATCATTAAAATACTCCTACTACAATGTTAAAACATTCTACATTGTGACATCATTTCATTGATATCATGAAACAACTCCTTCATGTATTTTCTGATGTTTGATCAGAGATCTTTTATCAGAGTATCTCTTGTCACATTGACCACAGTTAAAGTTTCTCTCCTGTGTGTGTTCTCTTGTGTTGAGTCAGATGTCCAGATTGACCAAAACTCTTCCCACATTGATCACACCTATAAGGTTTCTCTCCTGTGTGTATTCTCTGGTGTAGAGTCAGAGAGCCAGATCGACCAAAACTCTTCCCACATTGATCACACCTATAAGGTTTCTCTCCTGTGTGTATTCTCTGGTGTAGAGTCAGAGAGCCAGATTGACTAAAACTCTTCCCACATTGATCACAGCTATAAGATTTCTCTCCTGTGTGTATTCTCTGGTGTAGAGTCAGAGAGCCAGATTGACTAAAACTCTTCCCACATTGATCACAGCTACAAGATTTCTCTCCTGTGTGTGTTCTCTGGTGTAGAGTCAGACTGCGAGATGCAGCAAAACTCTTCCCACATTGACCACAGATATAAGATTTCTCTCCTGTGTGTATTCTCTGGTGTGATACCAGATGGCCAGATTGACCAAAACACTTCCCACATTGATCACACCTATAAGGTTTCTCTCCTGTGTGTGTTCTCTGGTGTTGAGTCAGAGAGTCAGATCGACCAAAACTCTTCCCACATTGACCACAGCTATAAGGTTTCTCTCCTGTGTGTGTTCTCTGGTGTGATATCAGATGGCCAGATTGACTAAAACTCTTCCCACATTGATCACAGCTATAAGGTTTCTCTCCTGTGTGTGTTCTCTGATGAATTTTAATGCCTGATGAGGTGAATCTCTTCCCACAGTCAGAGCAGCAGTGAGTTCTCTTCCCTGTGGATGTCTGCAGGTGTTTATTGAGGTGTTCTAATGTGGAGAGACTCTTCTCTGCCTCTTCAGCATCATGATGTTGTTGAGGCTCCCCAGAGGATCCACGATAGTCCCGTATCTCTCCTGCGTGAACAACAAAGTCAGACAGATGATTAAAGGCCCACAACAGCGGTAATCCACTGTAAAAGGTGATGCCAACAGTGGAGCCATGATGTTGGACAACAATTGACGTCTGTAATGAATGTTAAAATTGTTGGACAAATGTCTTAAAATGAGCAAGAATAGTCATATTTTGTCTTGTTTTCACATTAGTAGTGAAATCGATGATTGTAGGCTAGAAATAAGTTATTCATGTTGTTGAAACTCGAAGCAGTGTGCCAGACGACTTTGGTCTCCAATATAGGCCCCTTTCTGTGTTTGCTAAAATTGCAGCACGAGGGCAATTTGATTGTAGAAACACCTCCCTGCTAATGAGGAAACCGATAGTTATGGATGTAGTATATCTGGTAATGAGGAACCCACTAGTTATGGATGTAGTATATCTGGTAATGAGGAAACCACTAGTTATGGATGTACTATATCTGGTAATGAGGAAACCACTAGTTATGGATGTAGTATATCTGGTAATGAGGAAACCACTAGTTATGGATGTAGTATATCTGGTAATGAGGAAACCACTAGTTATGGATGTACTATATCTGGTAATGAGGAAACCACTAGTTATGGATGTAGTATATCTGCTAATGAGGAAACCACTAGTTATGGATGTAGTATAACTGGTAATGAGGAAACCACTAGTTATGGATGTAGTATATCTGGTAATGAGGAAACCGATAGTTATGGATGTAGTATATCTGGTAATGAGGAACCCACTAGTTATGGATGTAGTATATCTGGTAATGAGGAAACCACTAGTTATGGATGTACTATATCTGGTAATGAGGAAACCACTAGTTATGGATGTAGTATATCTGGTAATGAGGAAACCACTAGTTATGGATGTACTATATCTGGTAATGAGGAAACCACTAGTTATGGATGTAGTATATCTGCTAATGAGGAAACCACTAGTTATGGATGTAGTATATCTGGTAATGAGGAAACCACTAGTTATGGATGTAGTATATCTGGTAATGAGGAAACTACTAGTTATGGATGTAGTATATCTGGTAATGAGGAAATCACTAGTTATGGATGTAGTATATCTGGTAATGAGGAAACCACTAGTTATGGATGTAGTATATCTGGTAATGAGGAAACCACTAGTTATGGATGTAGTATATCTGCTAATGAGGAAACCACTAGTTATGGATGTAGTATATCTGGTAATGAGGAAACCACTAGTTATGGATGTAGTATATCTGCTAATGAGGAAACCACTAGTTATGGATGTAGTATATCTGCTAATGAGGAAACCACTAGTTATGGATGTAGTATATCTGGTCATGAGGAAACCACTAGTTATGGATGTAGTATATCTGGTAATGAGGAAACCATTAGTTATGGATGTAGTATATCTGGTAATGAGGAAACCACTAGTTATGGATGTAGTATATCTGGTAATGAGGAAACCATTAGTTATGGATGTAGTATATCTGGTAATGAGGAAACCACTAGTTATGGATGTAGTATATCTGCTAATGAGGAAACCACTAGTTATGGATGTAGTATATCTGGTAATGAGGAAACCGCTAGTTATGGATGTAGTATATCTGGTAATGAGGAAACCACTAGTTATGGATGTAGTATATCTGGTAATGAGGAAACCACTAGTTATGGATGTAGTATATCTGGTAATGAGGAAACCACTAGTTATGGATGTAGTATATCTGGTAATGAGGAAACCACTAGTTATGGATGTAGTATATCTGGTAATGAGGAAACCACTAGTTATGGATGTAGTATATCTGGTAATGAGGAAACCGCTAGTTATGGATGTAGTATATCTGGTAATGAGGAAACCACTAGTTATGGATGTAGTATATCTGGTAATGAGGAAACCACTAGTTATGGATGTAGTATATCTGGTAATGAGGAAACCACTAGTTATGGATGTACTATATCTGGTAATGAGGAAACCACTAGTTATGGATGTAGTATATCTGCTAATGAGGAAACCACTAGTTATGGATGTAGTATATCTGCTAATGAGGAAACCACTAGTTATGGATGTAGTATATCTGGTAATGAGGAAACCACTAGTTATGGATGTAGTATATCTGGTAATGAGGAAACCACTAGTTATGGATGTAGTATATCTGCCTGGAGCAAAAAATGGTGAGCAAAGATTTTCGTTTTCACAATGTATTCTGAATATTACAGCACTAGATCAGGAGTGCTACTCAAGGAAACTCACATTAAGCTCTGTGTCTATTCACTAATTCACCACCGTGGGGGAAAACTCAGGGGAGTTCTCATAGGCTGACAGCAAAAATAGCCTCCATTTACAGGTTGATTATGAGTGCATTTCACACTACTTTGGATTATAACTGTAAGGCTCGTTTGAATGTCCTGTTTAATATAATATAATAGTCTTCCCTGTGGCTCAGTTGGTAGAGCATGGTGTTTGCAACGCCAGGGTTGTGGGTTCGATTCCCACTGAAGGCCAGTACAAAAATAAAAAAATGTATGAAATGTATGCATTCACTACTTTAAGTCGCTCTAGATAAGAGCGTCTGCTAAATGACTAAAATGTAAAAAAATAATGTTTGTGTTATTGTTGCAAATCAACTGCTTTATACTTAACACTTCAAATGCTATTTGGCTAGCTTTGCCATCAGCCTGACAATGAGGGTTTGTCCACTAAGTGTTTAACATAACTTCACCTAACAATAACATAGACCTACTGTAGGACCCATAACTTCACCTAACAATAACATAGACCTACTGTAGGACCCATAACTTCACCTAACAATAACATAGACCTACTGTAGGACCCATAACTTCACCTAATAACAACATAGACCTACTGTAGGACCCATAACTTCTAACAACAACATAGACCTACTGTAGGACCCATAACTTCACACAACAATAACATAGTCCTACTGTAGGACCCATAACTTCACCTAACAATAACATAGACCTACTGTAGGACCCATAACTTCACCTAACAATAACATAGACCTACTGTAGAGCCCATAACTTCGCCTAACAATAACATAGACCTACTGTAGGATCCATAACTTCACCTAACAATAACATAGACCTACTGTAGGACCCATAACTTCACCTAACAACAACATAGACCTACTGTAGGACCCATAACTTCTAACAACAACATAGACCTACTGTAGGACCCATAACTTCACACAACAATAACATAGTCCTACTGTAGGACCCATAACTTCACCTAACAATAACATAGACCTACTGTAGGATCCATAACTTCGCCTAACAATAACATAGACCTACTGTAGGATCCATAACTTCACCTAACAATAACATAGACCTACTGTAGGACCCATAACTTCACCTAACAATATAGACCTACTGTAGGACCCATAACTTCACCTAACAACAACATAGACCTAATGTAGGACCCATAACTTCTAACAACAACATAGACCTACTGTAGGACCCATAACTTCACCTAACAACATAGACCTACTGTAGGACCCATAACTTCACCTAACAATAACATAGACCTACTGTAGGACCCATAACTTCGCCTAACAATAACATACACCTACTGTAGGATCCATAACTTCACCTAACAATAACATAGACCTACTGTAGGACCCATAACTTCACCTAACAACAACATAGACCTACTGTAGGACCCATAACTTCACCTAACAACAACATAGACCTACTGTAGGAACCATAACTTCACCTAACAACAACATAGACCTACTGTAGGACCCATAACTTCACCTAACAACAACATAGACCTACTGTAGGACCCATAACTTCACCTAACAATCACATAGACCTACTGTAGGACCCATAACTTCACCTAACAACAACATAGACCTACTGTAGGACCCATAACTTCACCTAACAACAACATAGACCTACTGTAGGACCCATAACTTCTAACAACAACATAGACCTACTGTAGGACCCATAACTTCACCTAACAATAACATAGACCTACTGTAGGACCCATAACTTCACCTAACAATAACATAGACCTACTGTAGGACCCATAACTTCACCTAACAACAACATAGACCTACTGTAGGACCCATAACTTCACCTAACAATAACATAGACCTACTGTAGGACCCATAACTTCACCTAACAACAACATAGACCTACTGTAGGACCCATAACTTCACCTAACAATAACATAGACCTACTGTAGGACCCATAACTTCACCTAATAACAACATAGACCTACTGTAGGACCCATAACTTCACACAACAATAACATAGTCCTACTGTAGGAACCATAACTTCACCTAACAACAACATAGACCTACTGTAGGACCCATAACTTCACCTAACAACAACATAGACCTACTGTAGGATTCAGATTCAGATCAATAACCTAAACCACAAGGCCAAATCTACACTGGAGGAGCTTACCAAGATGACATTGAATGTTCCTGAGTGGCCTAGTTACAGTTTGGACTTAAATCATCTTGAAAGTCTATGGCAAGACTTGAAAATGGCTTTCTAGCAATGATCAACAACCAACTTGACAGAACAGGAAGGATTTTAAAAAGAATAATGAATATTCACATGAAGATCAGCCTCCTATTGGATGACATCATGACTTCCCATCAAGCCAACTCCTTGGAGGCCTTACTATGACATCACTCACTCCTTCTAGTTTGCAGTTATATATTTTGCTCAAAACATGTATTTGTTTCCTTTTAGTGTGTTTATACTTCACTGTATTTATCACTTTTCAACAGGAAAAGTTTAAAAAAAATCACTGTAGGACTTCATGGACAATTCCGACAGTACAAAAACATATTTGAGTGTAGAATGCACTTTTAAAAATCACACATTAGTTCAACAACTGCAGAGTTTGTGTCCCTGTTTTATTAGATAGTACTCACTGTATTTACTGGTGTTAATCAGATCAATGTCCCTGTTTTATTAGATAGCACTCACTGTATTTACTGGTGTTAATCAGATCAATGTCCCTGTTTTATTAGATAGCACTCACTGTATTTACTGGTGTTAATCAGATCAATGTCCCTGTTTTATTAGATAGTACTCACTGTATTTACTGGTGTTAATCAGATCAATGTCCCTGTTTTATTAGATAGTACTCACTGTATTTACTGGTGTTAATCAGATCAATGTCCCTGTTTTATTAGATAGCACTCACTGTATTTACTGGTGTTAATCAGATCAATGTCCCTGTTTTATTAGATAGTACTCACTGTATTTACTGGTGTTAATCAGATCAATGTCCCTGTTTTATTAGATAGTACTCACTGTATTTACTGGTGTTAATCAGATCAATGTCCCTGTTTTATTAGATAGTACTCACTGTATTTACTGGTGTTAATCAGATCAATGTCCCTGTTTTATAAGATAGTACTCACTGTATTTACTGGTGTTAACCAGATCAATGTCCCTGTTTTATTAGATAGTACTCACTGTATTTACTGGTGTTAACCAGATCAATGTCCCTGTTTTATTAGATAGTACTCACTGTATTTACTGGTGTTAATCAGATCAATGTCCCTGTTTTATTAGATAGTACTCACTGTATTTACTGGTGTTAATCAGATCAATGTCCCTGTTTTATTAGATAGTACTCACTGTATTTACTGGTGTTAATCAGATCAATGTCCCTGTTTTATTAGATAGTACTCACTGTATTTACTGGTGTTAATCAGATCAATGTCCCTGTTTTATTAGATAGTACTCACTGTATTTACTGGTGTTAATCAGTTCTCCAGTCTTCTCTTCTTCGTCCTCCTCTAATGTGACAGTAATCTCCCCCTCTTCATCCTTCGTTCCAAAAACGTCTTCATCTTCTTTCACTTCATCCTCCACTCCAAAAACGGCATCTTCCTCCTTTTCTTTCACAGTAACATCCCCCTCATCTTTCACTCTGAAGGTGTCTTTCTCTGTAACGTCTTTCTCTTCTTCTTTCACTGTAACAGCCTCACCCTCTACTTCTTGTTTTACTGTGACATCCTCCTCTTCCTTCTCCTCTTTCACGACAACGTTCTGCCACACTCCCTCTTTCTCCGTCCAGCAGACTTCTTCTTTAACAGGAGGAGAGTAGCTTAGTGAACTCATGGTCGGGGATAATAGCGAGTTAGCATTAGCGACTAGACTAGTGCTAACTTAACCAGCCAGCTAGTTGACTTACAACGTAAATATGAAATTAAATGGGGTAGCTAGTTGTTTACACATAAGTATGTTTAAAGCAAAATGGCAAATACAACACGAAATTGTCTAAAGAACTTGAATGTTCCGACTTTGTCGGCTAGCGAGCTACCGAGGTGGCTGCAGTTGTTGAAGAAGCGTTCCGTCCACTAGATTATACGTCACACTAGAAACATCGCCTGACTGACACATATCGCCATCTGCTGTCTGGAGGGAGGAAACGCAGTTGAGGAGGGAAAACTATTTTTATTCTTCATTGAATTATAATATTATAAAGCAGTTCAGGGAAACGTTTTTTTCTCTCCATTAAATATGAATATTATATCAACACGTATAAAGAGCAACAAGTGTTGTTTGATTAGTTCAGATTTTAATGAGAATTTAAAACAAACTCTACATCTACTCCACATCTGTATTTCTGATTCAGTCAAATAACTAGATATCAAAATAAGCACCTAGTTATTGATACCCTTGATAAAGATGAGCTAAAATGACTGTATGAAATAAATAAATTAACTTTACCAGGATATTTTAGCCCAAAACCTGGTTACCTCTCTGCTAGGAGGCTGAAACTTGGCCATAAGTGGATCTTCCAGCAAGACACATCAACATCCACAAAGAAATGGTTAATTGGGCACAAAAATCAACATTTTCAATGGCCATCTCAGTCTTCGGACTTGAACTCCATTGAAAACCTGTGGTTTGAATTGAACAGGGCAGTCCATAAGCGCAGACTAAATAAATCAAGGACATGGAGAGATTCTGTATGGAGGAAGGGTCTAAGATCCCACCCAATGTGTACTCTAATCTCATAAAACATTTCAGTGTCGTTTTCCTCCCAAGGGGAGGGTGCTGGAGTATTGAAAACATGGGTAGCAGTAATTCAGACCCTTACCTTTTGAGAATAACATGTTCAACTAAATCTCTTTCTCTGAGCAATTGTTTCAGCATACAATAATATAATTCACCCTTTTTTTTACATAGAAGTATTTGAATTCTTTATTTTATAGAGTTGTTTTTGCTCATCTTTATCAAGGGTGTCAACAATTTTGTCCCCCACTGTACCTCCATACTGCTGCTACATGGTGTAACAATACATCATGCAGATGTATATAATGAACAGACTAGGTCTATACTGCTCCTACATGGTGTAACAATACATCATGTAGATGAATATAATGAACAGACTAGGTCTATACTGCTCCTACATGGTGTAACAATACAGTGCATTCGGAAAGTATTCAGACCCCTTCACTTTTTCCACATTTTGTTACATTACAGCCTTATTCTAAAATGATTAACACTACCGTTCAAAAGGTTGGAGTCACTTAGAAATGTTCTTGTTTTTGAAAGAAAAACACTTTTTTTGTCCATTAAAATAACATCAAATTGATCTGAAATACAGTGTAGACATTGTTAATGTTGTAAATGACTATTGTAGCTGGAAACAGCTGATTGTTTATGGAACATCTACATAGGCGTACAGAGGCCCATTATCAGCAACCATCACTCCTGTGTTCCAATGGCACGTTGTGTTAGCTAATCCAAGTTTATCATTTTAAAAGGCTAATTGATCATTAGAAAACCCTTTTGCAATTATGTTAGCACAGCTGAAAACTGTTGTGCTGATTTAACAAAGCTTTTGTAAACAGTGTTGTTGCATAACAATCAGGCAGTAGAACAACAATAATCATCACCCTCTTGACCAATCTACCCTCCCCTTAACATTGGGTTGATTCAGACCCTGTCAGTGTACCAGGTGGACATTGGGTTGATTCAGACCCTGTCAGTGTACCAGGTGGACATTGGGTTGATTCAGAGCCTGCCAGTGTACCAGGTGGACATTGGGTTGATTCAGACCCTGCCAGTGTACCAGGTGGACATTGGGTTGATTCAGACCCTGTCAGTGTACCAGGTGGACATTGGGTTGATTCAGACCCTGTCAGTGTACCAGGTGGACATTGGGTTTGATTCAGACCCTGTCAGTGTACCAGGTGGACATTGGGTTGATTCAGACCCTGTCAGTGTACCAGGTGGACATTGGGTTGATTCAGACCCTGTCAGTGTACCAGGTGGACATTGGGTTGATTCAGACCCTGCCAGTGTACCAGGTGGACATTGGGGTTGATTCAGACCCTGTCAGTGTACCAGGTGGACATTGGGTTGATTCAGACCCTGCCAGTGTACCAGGTGGACATTGGGTTGATTCAGACCCTGTCAGTGTACCAGGTGGACATTGGGTTGATTCAGACCCTGCCAGTGTACCAGGTGGACATTGGGTTTGATTCAGACCCTGTCAGTGTACCAGGTGGACATTGGGTTTGATTCAGACCCTGTCAGTGTACCAGGTGGACATTGGGTTGATTCAGACCCTGCCAGTGTACCAGGTGGACATTGGGTTTGATTCAGACCCTGTCAGTGTACCAGGTGGACATTGGGTTGATTCAGACCCTGTCAGTGTACCAGGTGGACATTGGGTTGATTCAGACCCTGTCAGTGTACCAGGTGGACATTGGGTTTGATTCAGACCCTGTCAGTGTACCAGGTGGACATTGGGTTTGATTCAGACCCTGCCAGTGTACCAGGTGGACATTGGGTTTGATTCAGACCCTGCCAGTGTACCAGGTGGACATTGGGTTTGATTCAGACCCTGTCAGTGTACCAGGTGGACATTGGGTTTGATTCAGACCCTGCCAGTGTACCAGGTGGACATTGGGTTTGATTCAGACCCTGCCAGTGTACCAGGTGGACATTGGGTTTGATTCAGACCCTGTCAGTGTACCAGGTGGACATTGGGTTGATTCAGACCCTGTCAGTGTACCAGGTGGACATTGGGTTTGATTCAGACCCTGTCAGTGTACCAGGTGGACATTGGGTTGATTCAGACCCTGTCAGTGTACCAGGTGGACATTGGGTTTGATTCAGACCCTGTCAGTGTACCAGGTGGACATTGGGTTTGATTCAGACCCTGTCAGTGTGCCAGGTGGACATTGGGTTTGATTCCGACCCTGCCAGCATGGCCAGAAATGTATTCCAAGGTCAGTAACTTATAACCACAGAACCACCCCAGACCTTTCATGCATGACTAAAAACACCTAAGTATTAGATTTACTGCCATGGTCTAGTATGTCACTGCATCAGACACCATTCACAATGCTGGCTGAGGTACGAGTAAAACATGACATATTATTTCCTAACCATTCACAATGCTGGCTGAGGTACGAGTAAAACATGACATATTATTTCCTAACCATTCACAATGCTGGCTGAGGTACTAGTAAAACATGACATATTATTTCCTAACCATTCACAATGCTGGCTGAGGTACTAGTAAAACATGACATATTATTTCCTAACCATTCACAATGCTGGCTGAGGTACTAGTAAAACATGACATATTATTTCCTAACCATTCACAATGCTGGCTGAGGTACTAGTAAAACATGACATATTATTTCCTAACCATTCACAATGCTGGCTGAGGTACGAGTAAAACATGACATATTATTTCCTAACCATTCACAATGCTGGCTGAGGTACTAGTAAAACATGACATATTATTTCCTAACCATTCACAATGCTGGCTGAGGTACGAGTAAAACATGACATATTATTTCCTAACCATTCACAATGCTGGCTGAGGTACGAGTAAAACATGACATATTATTTCCTAACCATTCACAATGCTGGCTGAGGTACGAGTAAAACATGACATATTATTTCCTAACCATTCACAATGCTGGCTGAGGTACTAGTAAAACATGACATATTATTTCCTAACCATTCACAATGCTGGCTGAGGTACTAGTAAAACATAACATATTATTTCCTAATCTCCAAGTTTATCATTTTAAAAGGCTAATTGATCATTAGAAAACCCTTTTGCAATTATGTTAGCACAGCTGAAAACTGTTGTTCTGATTAATGAAGCAATAAAACTGGTCTTCTTTAGACTAGTTGAGTATCTGGAGCATCAGCATTTGTGAGTTCGATTACAGGCTCAAAATGGCCAGAAACAAATCATTTTCTTCTGAAAATTGTTAGTCTATTCTATTTCTGAGAAATGAAGGCTATTCCATGCGAAAAATTGCCAAGAAACTGAAGATCTCGTACAATGCTGTGTACTACTCCCTTCACAGAACAGCGCAAACTGGCCTAACCAGAATGGAAGGAGGCCCCAGTGCACAACTGAGCAAGAGGACAAGTACGTTAGTCTCTAATTTTAGAAACAGACGCCTCAGAAGTTTTCAACTAGGTGCTTTATCAAATTGTACCTGCAAAACACCAGTCTAAACGTCAACAGTGAAGAGGCGACTCCGGGATGTTGGCCTTCTAGGCAGAGTTGCAAAGAAAAATCCATATCTCAGACCGTTTTAAAAAAAAGCTCAAGATTAAGATGGGCAAACTAACACAGACATTGGGCAGAGGAAGATTGGAAAAAAGTGTTATATACAGACGAATCTAAGTTTGATGTGTTCGGATCACAAACAACAACATTCGTGAGTTCCAGAAAAAATGAAAAGATGCTGGAGGAGTGCTTGACGCCTTCTGTCAAGCATGGTGGAGGCAATGTGATGGTCTGGGGTGCTTTGGTGGTGGTAAAGTGGGAGATTTATACAGGGTTAAAGGGATCTTGAAGAAGGAAGGCTATCACTCCATTTTGCAAAGCCATGCCATACCCTGTGGACGGCGCTTAATTGGAGCCAACTTCCTCCTACACCAGGACAATGACCCAAAGCACAGCTCCATTTAGGGAAGAAGCATTCAGCTGGTATTCTGTCTATAATGGAGTGGTCAGCACAGTCACCGGATCTCAACCCTATTGAGCTGTTGTGGGAGCAGCTTGACCGTATGATACGTAAGAAGTGCCCATCAATCCATTCCAACTTGTGGGAGGTGCTTCAGGAAACATGGGGTGAAATCTCTTCAGATTACCTCAACAAATTGACAACTAGAATGCCAAAGATCTGCAAGGCTGTAATTGCTGCAAATGGACGATTCAAAGTCTGAAGGACACAATTATTATTCCAATTAAAAATCATTATTTAAAACCTTGTCAAAGTCTTGACTATATTTACAATTCATTATGCAACTCATTTCATGAATGTTTTCATGGAAAACAAGGACATTTCTAATTGACTCCAAACTTTTGAACGGCAATGTAGGTTCAACAGGTTTGAGCACCGAATCGCATGCGCAGTGTGGCCTTTTTGTCATCTACTAAACCACTTGCCGTGTTCGAGAGCATCAAATCCATGCTGCATTGTGGGTAAATGGTGACTGGCTGACTGATTTATAAATAATAATGAGTAGTTATTTATGATGTAAGGTGATTTGTAGATCAGTCAGTTGGCAGTCGCCTGCAGTGTCGAACAAGCCCAATACCAAACCAATCAGGTGGTTGTTTGATGAAATGAAGCTTCAGACGCCATTGATGACGTGCTGCTGATAAAGTGATACAGGCATCGGTACACTGCTTTGAAGTTTACTGCTTAGCGATTTGGACGCAGGCCTCGTAGCTCCGGAATCAAACATAACATCCCTACTGAAAAGTTGTCAAAACAAAAAGTAGCAAGCAGGTTGATTTCCTCTGTCGATTTGAGCCCACAGCAAGAAAGCACCAGAGCCTACCGTGCTAACGGGTTCCCTCTAGATAACCCAACCACACAGTTCATGAAAGGTATGAGGTGAAGCTTGAGCTAGATATCGACCTTCCTGGTCCCTCAAGTCAGTGAGTCAACACAGGAAGGAGCAATGGATGGAAAGTTCATTTATTTCCAAAGCTGCAATGATGGGACACACACAGTATGGATGAATGATCAGTAGTGACGGGATATAAATAGCACTCCCACAGCAATTCTCCATAAATCTGCCCTATAATATACTAACAAAAAACAATCAAGATGTCTGTCAAAGTTATTATGATCATATAGTGGATTTAACAGTTCCTAATAATTCCTAATTTACTATAATAAAATAAATACATCGTTTCCATGTGTAATCTCATATTCACAACATCAGAATAAACTGTCATCCATTTTAGTATCAAAATATATCAAATTAACCTGAAATATTACTCAACGTCCCCCTCTGGTGGTGAAGAAGTATAATCCACCTAAACTAACAGAACCGGGCTGATAAACTGGCTGGTGTTCATGAGTTTATAAAACACATACTTTATACATGTCATAAATTACCTGCATTGATGAGACACACAGTGTGGATGAATGATCAGGATATAAATAGCACTCCTAAAGAAGATGCAGTGTGGATGAATGATCAGGATATAAATAGCACTCCTAAAGAAGATGCAGTGTGGATGAATGATCAGGATATAAATAGCACTCCTAAAGAAGATGCAGTGTGGATGAATGATCAGGATATAAATAGCACTCCTAAAGAAGATGCAGTGTGGATGAATGATCAGTAGTCGACAGGATATAAATAGCACTCCTATAGAAGATGCAGTGAGGATGAATGATCAGAATATAAATAGCACTCCTAAAGAAGATGCAGTGTGGATGAATGATCAGGATATAAATAGCACTCGTATAGAAGATGCAGTGTGGATGAATGATCAGTAGTGACAGGGTATAAATAGCACTCCTGAAGAAGATGCATTTTCCAGTTTGCCACCAACTTGAAAGAGGGAACTTTAGCATAAAACCCACATGGAAAACTGAGATTCGGCAAATAACATATAAAGAGAGGCCAAACCAACAACAGAAGTTACTAAAACATAAATTGCTAATTTATGATGTAAAAGGTGGATTTTATGATGTAATGTCAACTTCATACATTTCTATCCCAGGACCACTCAATTTCTAAATTCTCCATTAATCTGCTTTGGATTACCCAGAATCCCATACCTTTATCACTGACTGTAATGTAAAGACACGAGCAGCAGTCTAAGGTCCTGCATCTCAGTGCTAGAGGCGTCACCACAGACCCTGGTTCAAAACTAGGCTGTATCATAACAGGCCGGGATAGGGAGTCCCATAGGGCAGCGCACAGTGGCCCAGCATCGTCTGGGTTAGGGTTTGGCAGGGGTAGGTCGGTCATTGTAAATAATAATTTTTCTTAGCTGGCTTGCCTGGTTAAATAATGGTTAAATACATTTTTTAAATGTAACTTCATTACACCGTTACACTGGCATACAAACTCGGTAGCATAGAGTTGATAATACATATGACGTTAAGAAATAGTGCATTGTGGGTAGTTTAGAAGATTTCCCGAAATAAGTTCATACATTTGTAATAATGCAAAAACATAGCTGTTTGTACTTATAGGTAACCATATCGTGACTACAACTAGCTTAGTAAGTCTTTAACCACACTGTGTTGTTACACTGGTGAGTAAAAACTCATGCTTCCTACACTTTAACTTTTTGTCTGACAATAAAATTAACATTTTACTCTACTGTGTTACCCACTCCAGTCAGCAGATGGCGGTGTGGGAATTTAAGGTAATGCTGTGAGTGTGACGTATAATGTAGTGGACGGAACGCTTCTTTCAACAGTAGCAACAGTTATTCAGCCACCTCTGTAGCTTGCTAGACAAAATAGCCGAACAATAAAGCTCTTTAGATGCTCTAGTGTATATTAGCAACTGTGTTTTAAAGCCACTTTTGTCGTCTAGTTAGTTATCCGATTTAATTTCATATTTACGGTGTTGTTGTTATTAGTCAGCTAGCGGGCTGGTTAAGTTAGCACTAGCCTAGCTAGCTAACATCTCCGACCATGCGCTCACTAAGCTACTCTCCTCCTGCTAAAGAAGAGGTCTGCTGGACGGAGAAAGAAGCTCTCGTCAAAGAGGAGGAGGAAGAGGAGGCTGTTTCAATACAAAAACAAGTAGAGGGTGAGGCTGTTACCGTGAAAGAAGAAGAGAAAGACGTTACAGTGAAAGAAGAGGAAGACGCCTTCAGAGTGAAAGAGGAGGAGGATGTTACAGTAAAAGAAGAGGAAGACACGTTCAGAGTGAAGGAGGAGGAGGATGCAGTTTTTGGAGTCAAAGAGGAGATGACTGTCACATCGAAGAAGAGGAAGAAACCGGATATCTGGGCCCGGTTTCCCAAGGGCATCATAAGGCGTCCAATGGTTCTAACGATGAACGGGCCCTGATTAACACTAGTAAGTACTGTTTTAAAAACAGAGGCACAAACTCTACACTTGTTAAACTGAGCTGTTAAAAGGGAAATCTGTAATTGCTACATCCATTTTTTTTTCTTTCAAATTATTTATTTATAGCCATTGGTTCTTGAAGAATATAACACATGCCTCATGAGCTTAGTTCAACTGTTGTACCCCATCAGAACCCCAAATAAGCTTTTTTTACTCCAATGTCTAGAAACAATGTAAATCAACACTGTATAGCCTCAACATGGTTAAAACTATAATGTTGATATCATGGATGGTCAGTCCTTGTATCCATAGGTCTGTCTGTCTGTAGTTACATTTCTCCAGCCCCATCATCTTATTACCAAAACAGTGGTGGAAGTACAGCTTTGTTATTGTTTGAACTGCAGATTGGTTGATTGATTGTGTGGCTTTTTTAAAGGGGCAACCTAGTTTTAAAACAGAAACAAAATGGCTGCCCAGAGACTTGAGCTGTGTTCGAATACTCATACTAACCATACTATATATTATGCTTATTTGTCATAGTATGGATATAGTTAGTATGCCAAAAGTTCCCGGATGTGGTACTACAGTCGCCAAAATACGAAGTATATATGCAGAGGACACTATTTCTGTGCTTTTAGGGCCCATAATGCAATTCTTCAGGAAATGGGCGGGGCTTCAACTATTTTCAGATTTGAAAAAAATTGTGGAAAATATGCAGCCGAAGTCCGACGAGAGAGTGGATACAAATGAACTGCTTTAACTAATTATGACAAATGTTAAGAGAATGTTGAGCAATGTAACGATATGTTGGCTACGTTATCCTTACAAACCACATAGCATATCTTTACAGCAGTATGTACCAGTATGTTAGCTAGCTACGCTGTCCTTATGAACCACATAGCATATCTTTACAGCAGTATGTACCAGTATGTCAGCTACAGTTGAAGTCAGAAGTTTACATACACTTAGGTTGGAGTCATCAAAACTTGTTTTTCAACCACTCCACAAATTGTTTGTTAACAAACTATAGTTTTGACAAGTCGGTTAGGACATCTACTTTGTGCATGACACAAGTAGTTTTTCCAACAATTGTTTACAGATTATTTCACTTATAATTCACTGTATCACAATTCCAGTGGGTCAGAAGTTTACATACACTAAGTTGACTGTGCCTTTAACCTGTTAGGGCTAGGGGGCAGTATTGACACGGCTGGATAAAAAAAACATACCCGATTTAATCTGGTTACCACTCCTACCCAGTAACTAGAATATGCATATACTTATTACATATGGATAGAAAACACCCTACATTTTCTAAAACTGTTTGAATGGTGTCTGTGAGTATAACAGAACTCATTTGGCAGGCAAAACCCTGAGACATTTTCTGACAGGAAGTGGATACCTGATGTGTTGAATTACTTTTAAGCCTATGCCATTGAAACACACAGGGGCTTATTAATCAATGAGCACTTCCTATGGCTTCCACTAGAATGTCACCAGTCTTTACAAAGTGGTTTGAGTCTTCTACTAATGAAAACTGACCCGAACAAGAGACTTGGAACGTTGGTCATAAGCGGATGGCCGATACTACTCTGGCGCGCGAGTGCATGTTGGGTACCCTCGTTCCAATACGTTTTAAAAGAGAAATGCAATCGTCCGCCTTGAATATTATTGAAGTTCTGATTGAAAAAGGCCCTCATGATTTATGCTATACAACGTTTGACATGTTTGAACGAACGTACATAATTTTTTTTCCCCTCTTTGGTGAAGACATGTCCGGCGGGCGACGTTCATGTTTTTGAGTAGCCTACAGGAACGCGCTAACAACACTGAGTTTTTTGGACATAAATTATGAGTTTTTTTCGAACAAAACTACATTTGTTATGGACCTGGGATTCCTGGAAGTGCCTTCTGATGAAGATAATCAAAGGTAAGGGAATATTTACATAGTATTTTTGATTTTAGATCCCTCCAACATGGCGCCTAGTCTGTATCGCCAAGCCTATTTTTCTGAGCGCAGTACTCAGATTATTGCAAAGTGTGATTTCCCAGTAAGGTTATTTTTAAATCTGGCAATGCCGTGGCGTTCACGAGATGTTAATCTATAATTCTTTGAATGAAAATATAATATTTTACCAATGGTTTCGAATAGTAATTATTTTAATTTGTTGTGCTGATTGACTGGCGGTATTGGAGGGAAAATATTTTCTCAACATCAAGGCCATTGTAAAATGCTGTTTTTTGGATATAAATATGAACTTGATAGAACAAAAAATGCATGTATTGTCTAACATAATGTCCTAGGAGTGTCATCTGATGAAGATTGTCAAAGGTTAGTGCATAGTTTTAGCTGGTTTTCTGCTTTTGGTGACGCCTGTCTTTGCATTGACAAAACATTACACACAGCTATTTTCAATGTACTGTCCTAACATAATCTAACTTTATGCTTTCGCCGTAAAGCCTTTTTTAAATCGGACAACGTGGTTAGATTAAGGAGATGTTTATCTTTCAAAGGGTGTAAGATAGTTGTATGTTTGAGAAATTTGAATTATGACATTTAATTGTTTTCAAATTTGGCGCCCTTGATATTTCACCTGCTGTTGATAGGGTGTACCAGGGGTGGGACGCTTGCTAGTAAAACTAAATGTATGCTCTTCAACTGATCGCTGCCCCGCACCTGCTCGCCCGTCCAGCATCACTACTCTGGACGGTTCTGACTTAGAATATGTGGACAACTATAAATACCTAGGTGTCTGGTTAGACTGTAAACTCTCCTTCCAGACTAACATTAAGCATTTCCAATCCAAAATTAAATCTAGCATCGGCTTCCTATTTCGCAACAAAGCCTCCTTCACTCACGCTGCCAAACATACCCTCGTAAAACTGGCTATCCTACCGATCCTTGACTTTGGTGATGTCATTTACAAAATAGCCTCCAATACCCTACTCAATAAATTGGATGCAGTCTGTCACAGTGCCATCCGATTTGTCACCAAAAGCCCCATATACTACCCACCACTGCGACCCTGTACGCTCCTCGTTGCTTTATCTTGGCCAGGTCGCAGTTGTAAATGAGAGGCTTGTTCTCAGCCTGGCCTTCCTGGTTAAACAAAGGAGAAATCTTAACTTTATTGACAACACCCAAATGGATACTGTCATTAACGCGGTTCTTCAATAATTGCTCATAATACTGTAGCCAATATTATATTAAACATTACATTCAAAGCCTTACAATTATAAATCTAAAGTAGTGTGAAATGAACTCATAAGCAACCTGGTAATGGAGGTTACTCCCCTGAGTTTTCCCCCATTCACATTCAGAATACATTGTGAAAAACTAAAATCTTTGCTCACCATTTTTGCTCCAGGCAGATATACTACACCCATAACTATCGGTTTCCTCATTAGCAGGGAAGGCGTTTCTGCAATCAAGTTGCCCTCGATGCCGCAATTTTAGCAAACACAGAAAGGGAGCCTATGTTGGAGGCCAAAAGTCGTCTGGCACACTGCTTAGAGTTTCAACAACATGAATAACTTATTTCTAGTCTACAATCTTGGGGTGTTACTACTAATGTGAAAACAAGACAAAATATGACTATTCTTGCTCTATTTTAAGACAATTGTAAAATAATTTTAACATTCATTACAGACGTCAATTGTTGTACATCATCATGGCTGCGCTGTTGGCATCACCTTTTACAGTGGATTTCCCTCTATTCTGGGCCTTTAATCATCTGTCTGACTTTGTTGTTCACACAGGAGAGATGTGGGACTATCGTGGATCCTCTGTGGAGCCTCAACAACCTCATGATGCTGAAGAGGCAGAGAAGAGTCTCTCCAGATCAGAACACCTCAAGAAACACCTGGCAGACATCTCACAGGGAAAGACGAACTCACTGCTGCTCTGAGTGTGGGAAGAGATTCACCTCATCAACAGGCATTCAAATTCATCAGAGAACACACACAGGAGAGAAACCTTTTAGCTGGCTTGATCAATGTGGGAAGAGTTTTGGTAAATCTAGCCATCTTATTGTACACCAAAGAACACACACAGGAGAGAAACCTTATAGCTGTGATCAATGTGGGAAGGAGTTATAATTCATCTCTAAGCGGTACTTATTGTACACCAAAGAACACACACAGGAGAGGAAACCTTATAGCTGTGCTCAATGTGGGAAGAGTTTTACTCAGTCAAACAGCCTGATATCACACCAGAGAACACACACAGACAGGAGAGAAACCTTTTATCTGTGGTCCAATGTGGTAAGAGTTTTACTACATCTGGCTCTCTGACTGAACACCAGAGAACACACACAGGAGAGAATCCTTGCTGTAATCAATGTGGGAAGAGAGTTTTACTACATCTAGCAATACACCAGAGAACACACACAGGAGAGAAACCTTGCTGTAATCAATGTGGGGAAGGAGTTTTTCTACATCTGGCTATCTATCAATACACCAGAGAACACACACAGGAGAGAAACCTTATAGCTGTGATCTATGTTGGAAGAGATACTCTGATAAAAGATCTCTGATCAAACATCAGAAAATACATACATGAAGGAGTTGTTTCATGACATCAATGAAAAAATGTCAATGTTTTTAACATTGTAGTAGGAGTATTTTTTGGGAATTTCACAATTTAGAACCCTAAACGTTTGCCCCATTCAATTGATTTCAGCGTGATATGGATATTAGCCTTGGGAAAAATCCAGGCTCTGAATTGAAAGAAGTACTTACCACGTTGGTGACCCACTTGAATTCAAAATGCATCACTTCAAAATGTAGCTAGCTGTTTTCTACAAATTGTCCTCTAACCTGGGATCAGTGAGGAACAAATATCTCCCAGATTCCGTGTGCTTTTTGTAGCTGTGCCATTTTACCAGCGCTGTTGATTTTGAGCATGATAGCGATGAGTCAATGACATCGATTAGTGGGGTGTTCCTTGGTTGTAGCGACGCCTACGTTGAAACTCATCACTACCAAAATGTAGCTGACTGTCTTCTGCAGGTTGTCCTCTAATCAGTGAGGGAGATATATCTCCCACCTCACATGTGTTTTTTTAGAGTGACAACCTGAAGAAGACAGTCAGCTACATTTTGATAGTGATGCATTTAAATTTAGGGGTCGCTGATACGAAAGTGAACACAACACTTATTATGTCATCACATGGACATGGGCGATATCGTTTTCAATTTATCACAAACTGTTTCTGCATTTGGACTATTGATTTGGACACGTTAAAACTGTGACATTGGGGATATCCCACCTAGCAAAATGTAATTGAAACTAAGACTATGCCCGACGTACAATATAAGTTTGTTTTTAGTTGAAAAGAAAACTATTTAATTTCAATGTACTTGCAGCTTATACACATGGACGTCTATAATACATTTTATTAACAATCCTAATAAATTGAGTGCTCCAGTCAACACCTTTAGTTGCTCCACCTTGTGGGTTTTTCTTTTGTTTGTCTCTTCTTGGGCAGATTTAGTGGGTCTCATGGTGGGTGTCTTTTAGCTCCCAGTTGTTGTTACTAGTCAACTTCCAGTGGACACTGTGAGCAAAACTACATGATTATGTTATAATACTTTTATTGCATCAAATGGTTGTTTTATGCAACAGAATAGAGGGTTCTTAGAACTATTGTGTCTGTGTTCTACTGAGGATGGGCCTCTGGGAGAAAACACTGACAGGAGATTTACAATGTCTTTTGGGTGATAAAACCTAAAGAGACTGCATTCCAGAACATGAGTTAATGTTTCTGTTCTATATGGTACCAGGGAGAGATGACCCCAGGGCCAGACCCTGGTCTCTACACAAAGAGTACTGTTTTTTACAGCAGATAGTCTCTGCTGAGAATTATAAGTATCTTTCATACAAATCTTAACCTTGTGACCCGTTCTATACATCTGTTGTTGGTCATGTAGGTTGAAAGGGGTGCATCTTGGCTGTAAAAGACCTTTGTACTTTTGTATCGTGGCTCTCAACGAATCATCTGGGGGGTGATTCATCTCTCAACGAATCATCTGGGGGTGATTTGTCGACCAGCCATCATTTATCGTAGAGCACTCAATTGATTCACTTTATATGTGTACGTTGTATTGACCTGCTCCCTTATAAGTGAATAAAGATTGATTTGAAGAATAACTCTGACTTGTGTCATAAGTTTGTCTCCTCATTTGATATTAAAGAAATTAACCACCACATTTGGCGATGGGAATGTGAATCTTGACTTGGTGACCGCTCCTGACGACCTGGGTAAAGGGTGCATGAGGGATCCCTCTAACTTGGGATCTCAGGGAAACCACACAGACCATTTATGATAGTACGGTGCACCTGTAATTGTTTTAAACCTGTAATTGTTTTAAACCTGGACCCCATTTTAGAAGTATTGAAATATGTACATGTATGAGTTACATTATCCTAGGAACTAACCATGAGATATAAATGTGAAGATATTCCTGCAGGTTAAAATATTGTTGAAAAACAACTAATTGATTAGGTATGTTTGGGAATAGCATTGTGTGACTGTGATATGAGAGTTGTGTGACTGTGGTATGAGAGTTGTGTGACTGTGGTATGAGAGTTGTGTGACTGAGTCTTAATCTGATGTTTGGATAGTAACATAGAGATCTATAGTTCCTCACAGAGATTTATAGTTCCTCCTAGAGATCTATAGTTCCTCACAGAGATCTATAGTTCCTCACAGAGATCTATAGTTCCTCACAGAGATCTATAGTTCCTCCTAGAGATCTATAGTTCCTCCTAGAGATCTATAGTTCCTCCTAGAGGTCTATACTTCCTGACAGAGATCTATAGTTCCTCACAGATATCTATAGTTCCTCACAGAGATCTATAGTTCCTCACAGAGATCTATAGTTCCTCACAGAGATCTATAGTTCCTCACAGAGATCTATAGTTCCTCACAGAGGTCTGTAGTTCCTCACAGAGATCTGTTGTTCCTCCTAGAGGTCTGTAGTTCCTCACAGAGATATATAGTTCCTTCTAGAGGTCTATAGTTCCTCCTAGAGATCTATAGTTCCTCACAGAGATCTATAGTTCCTCACAGAGATCTATAGTTCCTCCTAGAGGTCTATAGTTCCTCCTAGAGGTCTATAGTTCCTCCTAGAGATCTATAGTTCCTCACAGAGATCTATAGTTCCTCACAGAGATCTATAGTTCCTCACAGAGGTCTGTAGTTCCTCACAGAGATCTGTAGTTCCTCCTAGAGGTCTATAGTTCCTCACAGAGGTCTGTAGTTCCTCACAGAGATCTATAGTTCCTCCTAGAGGTCTATAGTTCCTCCTAGAGGTCTATAGTTCCTCCTAGACGTCTATAGTTCCTCCTAGAGATCTATAGTTCCTCCTAGAGATCTATAGTTCCTCACAGAGATCTATAGTTCCTCCTAGAGGTCTATAGTTCCTCCTAGAGGTCTATAGTTCCTCCTAGAGGTCTATAGTTCCTCCTAGAGGTCTATAGTTCCTCACAGAGATCTATAGTTCCTCTCAGAGATCTATAAAAACTTCCGGGTTTGGAGCGAGGAGTCGTGCTGCACTTCGCTCCGCAGGTAATATTACATTTCACTACATTACAACGGTTTGATTTGTTTGATCTGAGCAATTTTAGCTAGCTACATAGCTGTCTTTGCTGTCGTTGTATCAAAGATAGTGGTGTAGTTTAGAGAAATTATCGAGGTTAGCTAGCCAGCTATTTTCGTCCGACGCGACGCCGTTTTCCAAACCTAGTCATCACCACAGCCACTGCTAGCTAGCCTACATTACCAATAGCAGCACTGTAGCACTGTAGAAACTAAATACATTACAACGGAACGATTTGATTAGTGTAGTGTTAGCTAGCTACATAGTTGTCTTTGCTGTCTTTGTATCAAAGATAATTGTGTAGTTTACCGCCAACTTTAGAGAAATTATCGAGGTTAGCTAGCCAGCTCGCAGCGGCGCCGTTTTCCTAACAGTCAACTCCACAGCCACCGCTAGCTAGCCAACTTTACCAATAGCAGCACTGTAGCACTGCAGAAACTAATACATTACAACGGAACGATTTGATTAGTGTAGTGTTAGCTAGCTACATAGCTGTCTTTGCTGTCTTTGTGTAGTTTAGAGTAATTTTCGAGGTTAGCTAGCCAGCTATTTTCGTCTGCCGCGACGCTGTTTTCTAAACCTAGTCAAACTTAGTCAACACCACTGCTAGCTAGCCAACTTTACCGACTAGCAGCACTGTAGAAACTCAATACATTACAAAGGAACGTCTTGATTAGTGTTACGTTAGCTAGCTACATAGTTGCCTTTGTATCATGATAAAGGTGTAGTACAGATAAACTATCGAGGTTACCTAGTCCCTGCGCGCACAACCCACATGGAGTTCCAGGTCTCCGGCAGCCTCTGGAACTGCCGGTCTGTGGCCAACAAGGCAGAGTTCATCTCAGCCTATGCTACCCTCCAGTCCCTCGACTTCTTGGCGCTGACGGAAACATGGATTACCACAGAAAACACTGCTACTCCTACTGCTCTCTCCTCGTCTGACCACGTGTTCTCGCATACCCCGAGAGCATCTGGCCAGCGGGGGGTGGCACTGGAATCCTCATCTCTCTCAAGTGGACATTCTCTCTTTCTCCCCTGACCCATCTGTCTATCTCCTCCTTTGAATTCCATGCTGTCACAGTTACTAGCCCATTCAAGCTTAACATCCTTATCATTTATCGCCCTCCAGGTTCCCTTGGAGAGTTCATCAATGAGCTTGACGCCTTGATAAGTTCCTTTCCTGAGGATGGCTCACCCCTCACAGTTATGGGTGACTTTAACCTCCCCATGTCAACCTTTGACTCATTCCTCTCTGCCTCCTTCTTTCCACTCCTCTCCTCTTTTGACCTCACCCTCTCACCCTCTCACCCTCCCCCCCTACTCACAAGGCAGGCAATACGCTTGACCTCATCTTTACTAGATGCTGTTCTTCCACTAATCTCATTGCAACTCCCCTCCAAGTCTCCGACCACTACCTTGTATCCTTTTCCCTCTCGCTCTCCTCCAACACTTCTCACTCTGCCCCTACTCGGGTGGTATTGCGCCGTCGCAACCTTCGCTCTCTCTCTCCCGCTACTCTCTCCTCTTCCATCCTATCATCTCTTCCCTCTGCTCAATCCTTCTCCAACCTATCTCCTGATTCTGCCTACTCAACCCTCCTCTCCTCCCTTTCTGCATCCTTTGACTCTCTATGTCCCCTATCCTCCCGGCCGGCTCGGTCCTCCCCTCCTGCTCCGTGGCTCGACGACTCACTGCGAGCTCACAGAACAGGGCTCCGGGCAGCCGAGCAGAAATGGAGGAAAACTAGGCTCCCTGCGGACCTGGCGTCCTTTCACTCCCTCCTCTCTACATTTTCTTCCTCTGTTTCTGCTGCTAAAGCCAATTTCTACCACTCTAAATTCCAAGCATCTGCCTCTAACCCGAGGAAGCTCTTTGCTACCTTCTCCTCCCTCCTGAATCCTCCTCCCCCCTCCCCCCTCCTCCTTCTCTGCGGATGACTTCGTCAACCATTTTGAAAAGAAGGTTGACGACATCCGCTCCTCGTTTGTTAAGTCAAACGACACCGCTGGTCCTGCTCACATTGCCCTACCCTATGCTTTGACCTCTTTCTCCCCTCTCTCTCCAGATGAAATCTTGCGACTTGTGATGGCCGGCCGCCCAACAACCTGCCCACTTGACCCTATCCCCCCCACTCTCCTCCAGACCATTTCTGGAGACCTTCTCCCTTACCTCACCTCGTTCATCAACTCATCCTTGACCACTGGATATGTCCCTTCCATCCTCAAGAGAGTGAGAGTTGCACCCCTTCTCAAAAAACCTACACTCGATCCCTCCGATGTCAACAACTACAGACCAGTATCCCTTCTTTCTTTTCTCTCCAAAACTCTTGAGTGTGCCATCCTTGGCCGGCTCTCTTGCTATCTCTCTCAGAATGACCTTCTTGATCCAAATCAGTCAGGTTTCAAGACTGGTCACTCAACTGAGACTGCTCTTCTCTGTGTCACGGAGGCTCTCCGCACTGCTAAAGCTAACTCTCTCTCCTCTGCTCTCATCCTTCTAGACCTATCTGCTGCCTTTGATACTGTGAACCATCAGATCCTCCTCTCCACCCTCTCCGAGTTGGGCATCTCCGGCGTGGACCACTCTTGGATTGCGTCCTACCTGACAGGTCGCTCCTACCAGGTGGCGTGGCGAGAATCTGTCTCCGCACCACGTGCTCTCACCACTGGTGTCCTCCAGGGCTCTGTTCTAGGCCCTCTCCTATTCTCGCTATACACCAAGTCACTTGGCTCTGTCATATACTCACATGGTCTCTCCTATCATTGCTACGCAGACGACACACAATTTATCTTCTCCTTTCCCCCTTCTGATAACCAGGTGGCGAATCGCATCTCTGCATGTCTGGCAGACATATCAGTGTGGATGACGGATCACCACCTCAAGCTGAACCTCGGCAAGACGGAGCTGCTCTTCCTCCCGGGGAAGGACTGCCCGTTCCATGACCTCGCCATCATGGTCGACAACTCCATTGTGTCCTCCTCCCAGAGTGCTAAGAGCCTTGGCGTGACCCTGGACAACACCCTGTCGTTCTCCGCTAACATCAAGGCGGTGACCCGATCCTGTAGGTTCATGCTCTACAACATTCGCAGGGTACGACCCTGCCTCACAAAGGAAGCGGCGCAGGTCCTAATCCAGGCACCCTTCATCTCCTGTCTGGATTACTGCACCTCACTGTTGGCGGGGCTCCCTGCCTGTGCCATCAAACCCCTACAACTCATCCAGAACGCCGCAGCCCGTCTGGTGTTCAACCTTCCCAAGTTCTCTCACGTCACCCCGCTCCTCCGCACACTCCACTGGCTTCCAGTTGAAGCTCGCATCTACTACAAGACCATGGTGCTTGCCTACGGAGCTGTGAGGGGAAAGGCACCTCCGTACCTTCAGGCTCGGATCAGTCCCTACACCCAAAGAAGGGCACTGTGTTCATCCACCTCTGGCCTGCTCGCCTCCCTACCTCTGCGGAAGCACAGTTCCCGCTCAGCCCAGTCAAAACTGTTTGCTGCTCTGGCACCCCAATGGTGGAACAAGCTCCCTCACGACGCCAGGACAGCGGAGTCAATCACCACCTTCCGGAGACACCTGAAACCCCACCTCTTTAAGGAATACCTGGGATAGGATAAAGTAATCCTTCTAACCCCCCCCCCCCCCCCAAAAGATATAGATGTACTATTGTAAAGTGGTTGTTCCACTGGATATCATAAGGTGAATGTATCAATTTGTAAGGCGCTCTGGATAAGAGCGTCTGCTAAATGTCGTAAATGTAAATGTAAATGAAACCAGGACACTTTGTCCCCAGATAAAACAGAAGATAATTGAACCAGGACACTTTGTCCCCAGATATAACAGAAGATAATTGAACCAGGACACTTTGTCCCCAGATATAACAGAAGATAATTGAACCAGGACACTTTGTCCCCAGATAAAACAGAAGATAATTGAACCAGGACACTTTGTCCCCAGATATAACAGAAGATAATTGAACCAGGACACTTTGTCCCCAGATATAACAGAAGATAATTGAACCAGGACACTTTGTCCCCAGATATAACAGATACTAAGGCTGTTTTCAGTCTGAACTCATCTTTGACCAAATGCGTAGCAGCAGTTTGTAACTGTATAGGAGAATAGCTGTGTACATAATCCTAAAACTATGGACTACATTTAAACACTTGAATATTGTCTTATTTTAGGGCGTGGACTGGTGTGGTCCGATAGCCTAGTGGTTAGTGTTCGTTAAGCCGTCAAGGTAAAAATCTGTCGGTGCCCTTAATTTAAGCAATGCACTTACATCTAATTGGTCAGATAGACTAGTGGTTAGAGTGGTGGGTCAGTAACTGGGTCAGTAACTGGTATGGTCAGATAGACTAGTGGTTAGAGTGGTGGGTCAGTAACTGGTAAGGTCAGATTGACTAGTGGTTAGAGTGGTGGGTCAGTAACTGGTATGGTCAGATAGACTAGTGGTTAGAGTGGTGGGTCAGTAACTGGTATGGTCAGATAGACTAGTGGTTAGAGTGGTGGGTCAGTAACTGGTATGGTCAGATAGACTAGTGGTTAGAGTGGTGGGTCAGTAACTGGTATGGTCAGGTAGACTAGTGGTTAGAGTGGTGGGTCAGTAACTGGTATGGTCAGATAGACTAGTGGTTAGAGTGGTGGGTCAGTAACTGGTATGGTCAGATAGACTAGTGGTTAGAGTGGTGGGTCAGTAACTGGTATGGTCAGATAGACTAGTGGTTAGAGTGGTGGGTCAGTACCTGGTATGGTCAGATAGACTAGTGGTTGGAGTGGTGGGTCAGTAACTGGTATGGTCTGATAGACTAGTGGTTAGAGTGGTGGGTCAGTAACTGGTATGGTCAGATAGACTAGTGGTTAGAGTGGTGGGTCAGTAACTGGTATGGTCAGATAGACTAGTGGTTAGAGTGGTGGGTCAGTAACTGGTATGGTCAGATAGACTAGTGGTTAGAGTGGTGGGTCAGTAACTGGTATGGTCAGATAGACTAGTGGTTAGAGTGGTGGGTCAGTAACTGGTATGGTCAGATAGACTAGTGGTTAGAGTGGTGGGTCAGTAACTGGTATGGTCAGATAGACTAGTGGTTAGAGTGGTGGGTCAGTAACTGGTATGGTCAGATAGACTAGTGGTTAGAGTGGTGGGTCAGTAACTGGTATGGTCAGGTAGACTAGTGGTTAGAGTGTTGGGTCAGTAACTGGTATGGTCAGGTAGACTAGTGGTTAGAGTGGTGGGTCAGTAACTGGTATGGTCAGGTAGACTAGTGGTTAGAGTGGTGGGTCAGTAACTGGTATGGTCAGATAGACTAGTGGTTAGAGTGGTGGGTCAGTAACTGGTATGGTCAGATAGACTAGTGGTTAGTGTGGTGGGTCAGTAACTGGTATGGTCAGATAGACTAGTGGTTAGAGTGGTGGGTCAGTAACTGGTATGGTCAGATAGACTAGTGGTTAGAGTGGTGGGTCAGTAACTGGTGTGGTCAGATAGACTAGTGGTTAGAGTGGTGGGTCAGTAACTTGTATGGTATGGTCAGATAGACTAGTTGTTAGAGTGGTGGGTCAGTAACTGGTATGGTCAGATAGACTAGTGGTTAGAGTGGTGGGTCAGTAACTGGTATAGTCAGATAGACTAGTGGTTAGAGTGGTGGGTCAGTAACTGATATGTTGCTGGTTTGAATACCTGAGCCGTCAAGGTAAAAATCTGTTGGTGCCCTTAAGCAAGGCACTTACACCTAATTTGCTCCAGGGGCGCCGTATGGCTGACCCTGTAAAACAACACATTTCTCTGCATCTATCTGGTGTCTGTGACAATAACACATTATAAAAAGCTAGCTAACATAAAGAAAATGACAGCATTGTTTTTTTTTAATTACAACAGTTAATTTAACAATGCTGGTTATAAATCTTGTTGACATACATCCAAGGACAGCTTGACTTGCATTACACTCTCACTGCAGAAAAATATTCTCATGAAATCACATGATTTCTAGTAAGAGAAAAGGATTCCTGTAAACACGGCCTGCTACAAGCAGGAAACAAGTTATGGACGAAGCAGAAATGTAACATATATGTTTGATAGTAACCCTGGATGATGAATGTGTGAACTATCTTGTCATCTTTGTGGGTAACCACATTGGAACATTCTAGTCTTTAAGGACATGAACTGGCAGAACAGGTTTCAGCAAAGTATGGAGTCATTGTTTTCAGGAAGGTGTACCCATGGCCAGTGGTGTAAAGTACTTCAGTAAAAGTACTATAAAGTACTACATAAGTCGTTTTTTGGGGGGTATCTGTACTTTACTTTTGAATTTATATTTTTGATAACTTTACATCACTACATTCCCAAAGAAAATAATGTACTTTTTAATCTATACATTGTACCTGACACCCAAAAGTACTCGTTACATTTTGAATGCTTAGACAGGACAGGAAAATGGTCTAATTCACTTATCAAGACAACACATGGTCATCTCTACTGCCTCTGATCTGGCGGAGTCAGGAAACACAAATGCATCTTTTGTAAATTACGTCTTCGTTTTGGTATGTGACCCCTATCCATACATTTAAAAAAACAAGATAATGGTGATGCCTGCTTTGCTTAATAGAAGGAATTTGAAACGATTTATACTTTTAATTTCACTTTTCATACTTAACTATATATAGAACCAAATATTTTTAGACTTTTACTCAGGTATAACAATTGGGTACTTTTTACACAACTGTCTATGATGATAGGAGAGACAGGAGGCAGACTAAGAGCAGCCACCTGAACTACTGCCCTAGAAAAGACAAGGAGCAGTCTACACACACAGCCACCTGAACTACTGCCCTAGAAAAGACAAGGAGCAGTCTACACAAACAGCCACCTGAACTACTGCCCTAGAAAAGACAAGGAGCAGTCTACACAAACAGCCACCTGAACTACTGCCCTAGAAAAGACAAGGAGCAGTCTACACAAACAGTGAATCTGAGAAAAATGGTTTGAAGTTTGTTTTTTAGTCCATGCATATCAACCATGACCACTGATCTGACCTATGACCCCCTATGTGTCACGGTTGTCGTAGGTTGAAGCGGACGCAGCGGGGAAATGTGCACTCATCTTCTTTTTATTTAAACGGACAAAGAAGGAAAACCACAACACAACACAACACAACACAACACAACACAACACAACACAAAATAACAGGCCGATAAGGCGACAAAGTCATTGCATTCGGTGCTGAAACTTCTTTTTTTAAATTTTTTTTAAAAAGTTTGATCTTCAGCAAAGATGGCGGACAGAAATACTAGGAGAGAGGGGGTTTTATTTTATTATTTTTTATGTTTGCACAAATCTTTATTTAACTTGTTGTAAATAACAGTAACATGCAAAACATAAATATAACATAACATAACAGCCAGAGGGAATCCAAAGAAATTAGAGAAAAATATAAAAAACTATTATATCAAATCAAATACAGACATATATCGAATACATTTTTTTGACATTTTGTTTTGTATACGTTTTAAAGATTCTACGTACTGTTCCAAATCAGATAGAAAAATTAAGAAAAGGGGCTTTTTCTTCATAAATTTTGATTTATGGATAAAAGATTTTCCTAATAAAATAAAGAGATTTATGACATACTCACGTTCAATTGTGGAATCAGTGTAGTAAAATAATATGTCAAACTTAGTAATATCAATGGTTGTATGCAATTTGCGGCTAAGATATAGTTTTACATCAGTCCAAAACACTTCACTATATAAACAATTACAGAATAAGTGTTCAATAGATTCAGTTTCTAGTTCACAAAAACTGCATTCACTGGTAACGTCAAATATATATTTAGAAATCAAGCTATTACACGGATAGCATCTATGGATTATCTTAAAGGAGATCTCCTTTACTTTATTGGTCACCATAAATCTGTGTGGAGTGAGCCAAGCACGGCGCCAGTTTACATCAAACGATGAAGCCCAACAAAATATCGCAGAGGGAATAGACTTCCTGTAGAAAATATCCCTTATTAAACGATTGTTGAATTTCGTATCTAGTAGACCAATGCCATTCAACTGAATATCGCTTACAATCGGAGATATTCCAAAATATGCATTATTCTGAAGTAAAGTTTTTATCCCACTAGGTATAGCTTTAATAACAGTGTCATATTCCTTGCTTGAAACCTCAAAGTTGTATATTTCCATAAATTCTCTCTGTGTAAATAGATTCCCACTGTTATTAACCAATTGGCTGACAAGAACAATGTTTTTCGAGAACCATTTATGGTTAAATAACATCTTATTTCTATGTAATATTGACCCATTGTTCCAAATAAAACATTTATGAGGTGAAAAGTTGTGTTTATACAACAAAGCCCAGCACATTAAAGCCTGCTTGTGAATAACTGTTGTTGCTGTTGAAAGAAGCGTTCCGTCCACTAGATTATACGTCACACCAACAGCATCGCCTTAAATTCCCAGACCGCCATCTGCTGACTGGAGTGGGTAACACAGTAGAGTAAAATGTTTATTTTAGTTTCAGACAAGTTTAATTGTAGGAAGCATAAGTTTTTACTCACCAGTGTAACAACACAGTGTGGTTAAAGACTTAGTAGCCTAGTTGTAGTCACGATATGGTTACCTATAAGTACAAACAGTTATGTTTTTGTGTTATTACATATTTATTCACTTATTTATGGAAATCTTCTAAACTACGCACAATGCACTATTTCTTAACGTCATATGGATGATCAACTCTATGCTACCGAGTTTGTATGCCAGTGTAACGGTGTAATGAAGTTACATTTAAAAAATGTATTTAACCTTTATTTAACCAGGCAAGCCAGCTAAGGACAAATTATTATTTACAATGACCGACCTACCCCTGCCAAACCCCGGCCAAACCCTAACCCAGACGATGCTGGGCCACTGTGCGTTGCCCTATGGGACTCCCTATCACGGCCTGTTATGATACAGCCTAGTTTTGAACCAGGGTCTGTAGTGACGCCTCTAGCACTGAGATGCAGTACCTTAGATCGCTGCTCGTGTGTTTACATTACAGTCAGTGATAAAGGATGTTATTCTGGGTAACCCAATGTGATTCTGGGTAACCCACAGCAGATTTCTGGAGAAATTGGAAATTGAGTGGTCCTGGGATACAAATGTATAAAGTTGACATTACATCATAAAATCCACCTTTTACATCATAAATTAGCAATTTATGTTTTAGTAACTTCTGTTGTTGGTTTGGCCTCTCTTTATATGTTATTTGCCGAATCTCAGTTTTCCATGTGGGTTTTATGCTAAAGTTCCCTCTATCAAGTTGGTAGCAAACTGGAAAATGCATCTTCTTTAGCAGTGCTATTTATATCCTGATCATTCATCCAGACTGCATCTTCTTTAGGAGTGCTATTTATATCCTGATCATTCATCCACACTGCATCTTCTATAGGAGAGCTATTTATATCCTGATCATTCATCCACACTGCATCTTCTTTAGGAGAGCTATTTATATCCTGATCATTCATCCACACTGCATCTTCTTTAGGAGTGATATTTATATCCTGTCACTACTGATCATTCATCCACACTGCATCTTCTTTAGGAGTGCTATTTATATCCTGATCATTCATCCACACTGCATCTTCTTTAGGAGAGCTATTTATATCCTGATCATTCATCCACACTGCATCTTCTTTAGGAGTGCTATTTATATCCTGATCATTCATCCACACTGCATCTTCTATAGGAGTGCAATTTATATCCTGATCATTCATCCACACTGCATCTTCTATAGGAGTGCTATTTATATCCTGATCATTCATCCACACTGCATCTTCTTTAGGAGTGCTATTTATATCCTGATCATTCATCCACACTGCATCTTCTTTAGGAGTGCTATTTATATCCTGATCAATCATCCACACTGCATCTTCTTTAGGAGTGCTATTTATATCCTGATCATTCATCCACACTGCATCTTCTTTAGGAGTGCTATTTATATCCTGATCATTCATCCACACTGCATCTTCTTTAGGAGTGCTATTTATATCCTGATCAATCATCCACACTGCATCTTCTTTAGGAGTGCTATTTATATCCTGATCATTCATCCACACTGCATCTTCTTTAGGAGTGCTATTTATATCCTGATCATTCATCCACACTGCATCTTCTATAGGAGTGCTATTTATATCCTGTCGACTACTGATCATTCATCCACACTGCATCATCTTTAGGAGTGCTATTTATATCCTGATCATTCATCCACACTGCATCTTCTTTAGGAGTGCTATTAATATCCTGATCATTCATCCACACTGCATCTTCTTTAGGAGTGCTATTTATATCCTGATCATTCATCCACACTGCATCTTCTATAGGAGTGCTATTTATATCCTGTCGACTACTGATCATTCATCCACACTGCATCATCTTTAGGAGTGCTATTTATATCCTGATCATTCATCCACACTGCATCTTCTTTAGGAGTGCTATTTATATCCTGATCATTCATCCACACTGCATCTTCTTTAGGAGTGCTATTAATATCCTGATCATTCATCCACACTGCATCATCTTTAGGAGTGCTATTTATATCCTGATCATTCATCCACACTGCATCATCTTTAGCAGTGCTATTTATATCCTGATCATTAATCCACACTGCATCTTCTATAGGAGTGCTATTTATATCCTGATCATTCATCCACACTGCATCTTCTTTAGGAGAGCTATTTATATCCTGATCATTCATCCACACTGCATCTTCTTTAGGAGTGCTATTTATATCCTGATCATTCATCCACACTGCATCTTCTTTAGGAGTGCTATTTATAACCTGTCGCTACTGATCATTCATCCACACTGCATCTTCTATAGGAGTGCTATTTATATCCTGTCACCACTGATCATTCATCCACACTGCATCTTCTTTAGGAGTGCTATTTATATCCTGATCATTCATCCACACTGCATCTTCTTTAGGAGTGCTATTTATATCCTGATCATTCATCCACACTGCATCTTCTTTAGGAGTGCTATTTATATCCTGATCATTCATCCACACTGCATCTTCTTTAGGAGTGCTATTTATATCCTGATCATTCATCCACACTGCATCTTCTATAGGAGTGCTATTTATATCCTGATCATTCATCCTCACTGTGTGTCTCATCAATGCAGGTAATTTATGACATGTATAAAGTATGTGTTTTATAAACTCATGAACACCAGCCAGTTTATCAGCCCGGTTCTGTTAGTTTAGGTGGATTATACTTCTTCACCACCAGAGGGGGACGTTGAGTAATATTTCAGGTTAATTTGATATATTTTGATACTAAAATGGATGATAGTTTATTCTGATGTTGTATTTATTTTATTATAAAACATTAGGAATTAGTAGGAATTGTTAAATCCACCATGCGATCACAATAACTTTGATAGACATTTCAACAACAAAAAAGTTAGTATATTATACGGCAGATTTTTTTAGAATTGCTATGGGAGTGCTATTTATATCCCGTCACTACTGATCATTCATCCATACTGTGTGTGTCCCATCATTTCAGCTTTGGAAATAAATGAACTATCCATCCATTGCTCCTTCCTGTGTTGACTCACTGACTTGAGAGACGGGAACAGGAAGGTCACACTAGGTTGATATATTGCTCAAGCTTACAAACGTTAACCACACCTTTCCATGTACTGTGTGATTGGATTATCTAGAGGGAACCCGTGAGCACGGTAGGCTCTGGTGCTTTCTTGCTGTGGGCTCAAATCGACAGAGGAAATCAACCTGCTTGCTACTTTTTGTTTTGTCAACTTTTCAGTAGGGATGTTATGTTTGATACCGGAGCTACGAGGGCTGCGTCCAAATCGCTAAGCAGTAAACTTCAAAGCAGTGTACCGATGCCTGTATCACTTTATCAGCAGCACGTCATCAATGACGTCTGAAGCTTCATTTGATCAAACAACCACCTGATTGGTTTGGTATTGGGCTTGTTCGACATTGCAGGCGACTGCAGACTGACTGATCTACAAATCACTATACATCATAAATAACTACTCATTATTATTTATAAATCAGTCAGCCAGTCCATTTACCCACAATTCAGCATGGATTTCATGCTCTCGAACACGGCCAGTGGTTTAGTAGATGACATAAAGGCTACGGTGTGGGACATCATCTATAATAATGACATAAAGGCTATGCTGCTACGGTGTGGGACGTCATCTATAATAATGACATAAAGGCTATGCTGCTACGGTGTGGGATGTCATCTATAATAATGACATAAAGGCTATGCTGCTACGGTGTGGGATACCATCTATAATAATGACATAAAGGCTATGCTGCTACGGTGTGGGATGTCATCTATAATAATGACATAAAGGCTATGCTGCTACGGTGTGGGATACCATCTATAATAATGACATAAAGGCTATGCTGCTACGGTGTGGGATGTCATCTATAATAATGACATAAAGGCTATGCTGCTACGGTGTGGGATGGCATCTATAATAATGACATAAAGGCTATGCTGCTACGGTGTGGGATGTCATCTATAATAATGACATAAAGGCTATGCTGCTACGGTGTGGGATACCATCTATAATAATGACATAAAGGCTATGCTGCTACGGTGTGGGATGTCATCTATAATAATGACATAAAGGCTATGCTGCTACGGTGTGGGATACCATCTATAATAATGACATAAAGGCTATGCTGCTACGGTGTGGGATACCATCTATAATAATGACATAAAGGCTATGCTGCTACGGTGTGGGATACCATCTATAATAATGACATAAAGGCTGTGCTGCTACGGTGTGGGATACCATCTATAATAATGACATAAAGGCTATGCTGCTACGGTGTGGGATGTCATCTATAATAATGACATAAAGGCTATGCTGCTACGGTGTGGGATACCATCTATAATAATGACATAAAGGCTATGCTGCTACGGTGTGGGATGTCATCTATAATAATGACATAAAGGCTGTGCTGCTACGGTGTGGGATACCATCTATAATAATGACATAAAGGCTATGCTGCTACGGTGTGGGATGTCATCTATAATAATGACATAAAGGCTATGCTGCTACGGTGTGGGATACCATCTATAATAATGACATAAAGGCTATGCTGCTACGGTGTGGGATACCATCTATAATAATGACATAAAGGCTATGCTGCTACGGTGTGGGATACCATCTATAATAATGACATAAAGGCTATGCTGCTACGGTGTGGGATGTCATCTATAATAATGACATAAAGGCTATGCTGCTACGGTGTGGGATACCATCTATAATAATGACATAAAGGCTATGCTGCTACGGTGTGGGATACCATCTATAATAATGACATAAAGGCTATGCTGCTACGGTGTGGGATGTCATCTATAATAATGACATAAAGGCTATGCTGCTACGTGCTACGGTGTGGGATACCATCTATAATAATGACATAAAGGCTATGCTGCTACGGTGTAGGATACCATCTATAATAATGACATAAAGGCTGTGCTGCTACGGTGTGGGATACCATCTATAATAATGACATAAAGGCTATGCTGCTACGGTGTGGGATGTCATCTATAATAATGACATAAAGGCTATGCTGCTACGGTGTGGGATGTCATCTATAATAATGACATAAAGGCTATGCTGCTACGGTGTGGGATACCATCTATAATAATGACATAAAGGCTATGCTGCTACGGTGTGGGATACCATCTATAATAATGACATAAAGGCTATGCTGCTACGGTGTGGGATGTCATCTATAATAATGACATAAAGGCTATGCTGCTACGGTGTGGGATACCATCTATAATAATGACATAAAGGCTGTGCTGCTACGGTGTGGGATACCATCTATAATAATGACATAAAGGCTATGCTGCTACGGTGTGGGATACCATCTATAATAATGACATAAAGGCTATGCAGCTACGGTGTGGGACGTCATCTATAATAATGACATAAAGGCTATGCTGCTACGGTGTGGGACGTCATCTATAATAATGACATAAAGGCTATGCTGCTACGGTGTGGGATACCATCTATAATAATGACATAAAGGCTATGCTGCTACGGTGTGGGATACCATCTATAATAATGACATAAAGGCTGTGCTGCTACGGTGTGGGATACCATCTATAATAATGACATAAAGGCTATGCTGCTACGGTGTGGGATGTCATCTATAATAATGACATAAAGGCTATGCTGCTACGGTGTGGGATACCATCTATAATAATGACATAAAGGCTATGCTGCTACGGTGTGGGATACCATCTATAATAATGACATAAAGGCTATGCTGCTACGGTGTGGGATGTCATCTATAATAATGACATAAAGGCTATGCTGCTACGGTGTGTCATCTATAATAATGACATAAAGGCTATGCTGCTACGGTGTGGGATGTCATCTATAATAATGACATAAAGGCTATGCTGCTACGGTGTGGGATACCATCTATAATAATGACATAAAGGCTGTGCTGCTACGGTGTGGGATACCATCTATAATAATGACATAAAGGCTATGCTGCTACGGTGTGGGATGTCATCTATAATAATGACATAAAGGCTATGCTGCTACGGTGTGGGATACCATCTATAATAATGACATAAAGGCTATGCTGCTACGGTGTGTCATCTATAATAATGACATAAAGGCTATGCTGCTACGGTGTGGGATACCATCTATAATAATGACATAAAGGCTGTGCTGCTACGGTGTGGGATGTCATCTATAATAATGACATAAAGGCTGTGCTGCTACGGTGTGGGATGTCATCTATAATAATGACATAAAGGTTATGCTGCTACGGTGTGGGATACCATCTATAATAATGACATAAAGGCTATGCTGCTACGGTGTGGGATACCATCTATAGTAATGACATAAAGGCTATGCTGCTACGGTGTGGGACGTCATCTATAATAATGACATAAAGGCTATGCTGCTACGGTGTGGGATGTCATCTATAATAATGACATAAAGGCTATGCTGCTACGGTGTGGGATACCATCTATAATAATGACATAAAGGCTATGCTGCTACGGTGTGTCATCTATAATAATGACATAAAGGCTATGCTGCTACGGTGTGGGATACCATCTATAATAATGACATAAAGGCTATGCTGCTACGGTGTGGGATACCATCTATAATAATGACATAAAGGCTATGCTGCTACGGTGTGGGATGTCATCTATAATAATGACATAAAGGCTATGCTGCTACGGTGTGGGACATCATCTATAATAATGACATAAAGGCTATGCTGCTACGGTGTGGGATACCATCTATAATAATGACATAAAGGCTATGCTGCTACGGTGTGGGATACCATCTATAATAATGACATAAAGGCTATGCTGCTACGGTGTGGGATACCATCTATAATAATGACATAAAGGCTATGCTGCTACGGTGTGGGATACCATCTATAATAATGACATAAAGGCTATGCTGCTACGGTGTGGGACGTCATCTATAATAATGACATAAAGGCTATGCTGCTACGGTGTGGGATGTCATCTATAATAATGACATAAAGGCTATGCTGCTACGGTGTGGGATGTCATCTATAATAATGACATAAAGGCTATGCTGCTACGGTGTGGGATACCATCTATAATAATGACATAAAGGCTATGCTGCTACGGTGTGGGATGTCATCTATAATAATGACATAAAGGCTATGCTGCTACGGTGTGGGATGTCATCTATAATAATGACATAAAGGCTATGCTGCTACGGTGTGGGACGTCATCTATAATAATGACATAAAGGCTGTGCTGCTACGGTGTGGGACGTCATCTATAATAATGACATAAAGGCTGTGCTGCTACGGTGTGGGATACCATCTATAATAATGACATAAAGGCTATGCTGCTACGGTGTGGGATGTCATCTATAATAATGACATAAAGGCTATGCTGCTACGGTGTGGGATACCATCTATAATAATGACATAAAGGCTATGCTGCTACGGTGTGGGATGTCATCTATAATAATGACATAAAGGCTATGCTGCTACGGTGTGGGATACCATCTATAATAATGACATAAAGGCTATGCTGCTACGGTGTGGGATGTCATCTATAATAATGACATAAAGGCTATGCTGCTACGGTGTGGGATGTCATCTATAATAATGACATAAAGGCTATGCTGCTACGGTGTGGGACGTCATCTATAATAATGACATAAAGGCTATGCTGCTACGGTGTGGGATGTCATCTATAATAATGACATAAAGGCTATGCTGCTACGGTGTGGGATACCATCTATAATAATGACATAAAGGCTATGCTGCTACGGTGTGGGATGTCATCTATAATAATGACATAAAGGCTATGCTGCTACGGTGTGGGATACCATCTATAATAATGACATAAAGGCTATGCTGCTACGGTGTGGGATGTCATCTATAATAATGACATAAAGGCTATGCTGCTGCGGTGTGGGATGTCATCTATAATAATGACATAAAGGCTATGCTGCTACGGTGTGGGATGTCATCTATAATAATGACATAAAGGCTATGCTGCTACGGTGTGGGATACCATCTATAATAATGACATAAAGGCTATGCTGCTACGGTGTGGGATACCATCTATAATAATGACATAAAGGCTATGCTGCTACGGTGTGGGACGTCATCTATAATAATGACATAAAGGCTATGCTGCTACGGTGTGGGATACCATCTATAATAATGACATAAAGGCTATGCTGCTACGGTGTGGGATGTCATCTATAATAATGACATAAAGGCTATGCTGCTACGGTGTGGGATGTCATCTATAATAATGACATAAAGGCTATGCTGCTACGGTGTGGGATACCATCTATAATAATGACATAAAGGCTGTGCTGCTACGGTGTGGGATACCATCTATAATAATGACATAAAGGCTATGCTGCTACGGTGTGGGATGTCATCTATAATAATGACATAAAGGCTATGCTGCTACGGTGTGGGATACCATCTATAATAATGACATAAAGGCTATGCTGCTACGGTGTGGGATACCATCTATAATAATGACATAAAGGCTATGCTGCTACGGTGTGGGATACCATCTATAATAATGACATAAAGGCTATGCTGCTACGGTGTGGGATACCATCTATAATAATGACATAAAGGCTATGCTGCTACGGTGTGGGATGTCATCTATAATAATGACATAAAGGCTATGCTGCTACGGTGTGGGATACCATCTATAATAATGACATAAAGGCTATGCTGCTACGGTGTGGGATACCATCTATAATAATGACATAAAGGCTATGCTGCTACGGTGTGGGATACCATCTATAATAATGACATAAAGGCTATGCTGCTACGGTGTGGGATACCATCTATAATAATGACATAAAGGCTATGCTGCTACGGTGTGGGATGTCATCTATAATAATGACATAAAGGCTATGCTGCTACGGTGTGGGATACCATCTATAATAATGACATAAAGGCTGTGCTGCTACGGTGTGGTCATCTATAATAATGACATAAAGGCTATGCTGCTACGGTGTGGGATACCATCTATAATAATGACATAAAGGCTATGCTGCTACGGTGTGGGATGTCATCTATAATAATGACATAAAGGCTATGCTGCTACGGTGTGGGATACCATCTATAATAATGACATAAAGGCTGTGCTGCTACGGTGTGGGATACCATCTATAATAATGACATAAAGGCTATGCTGCTACGGTGTGGGATACCATCTATAATAATGACATAAAGGCTATGCTGCTACGGTGTGGGATACCATCTATAATAATGACATAAAGGCTATGCTGCTACGGTGTGGGATACCATCTATAATAATGACATAAAGGCTATGCTGCTACGGTGTGGGATACCATCTATAATAATGACATAAAGGCTGTGCTGCTACGGTGTGGGATACCATCTATAATAATGACATAAAGGCTATGCTGCTACGGTGTGGGATACCATCTATAATAATGACATAAAGGCTATGCTGCTACGGTGTGGGATGTCATCTATAATAATGACATAAAGGCTATGCTGCTACGGTGTGGGATACCATCTATAATAATGACATAAAGGCTATGCTGCTACGGTGTGGGACGTCATCTATAATAATGACATAAAGGCTATGCTGCTACGGTGTGGGATACCATCTATAATAATGACATAAAGGCTATGCTGCTACGGTGTGGGACGTCATCTATAATAATGACATAAAGGCTATGCTGCTACGGTGTGGGATACCATCTATAATAATGACATAAAGGCTATGCTGCTACGGTGTGGGATACCATCTATAATAATGACATAAAGGCTATGCTGCTACGGTGTGGGACGTCATCTATAATAATGACATAAAGGCTATGCTGCTACGGTGTGGGATACCATCTATAATAATGACATAAAGGCTATGCTGCTACGGTGTGGGATACCATCTATAATAATGACATAAAGGCTATGCTGCTACGGTGTGGGATACCATCTATAATAATGACATAAAGGCTGTGCTGCTACGGTGTGGGATACCATCTATAATAATGACATAAAGGCTATGCTGCTACGGTGTGGGATACCATCTATAATAATGACATAAAGGCTATGCTGCTACGGTGTGGGACGTCATCTATAATAATGACATAAAGGCTATGCTGCTACGGTGTGGGATACCATCTATAATAATGACATAAAGGCTATGCTGCTACGGTGTGGGACGTCATCTATAATAATGACATAAAGGCTATGCTGCTACGGTGTGGGATACCATCTATAATAATGACATAAAGGCTATGCTGCTACGGTGTGGGATACCATCTATAATAATGACATAAAGGCTATGCTGCTACGGTGTGGGACGTCATCTATAATAATGACATAAAGGCTATGCTGCTACGGTGTGGGATACCATCTATAATAATGACATAAAGGCTATGCTGCTACGGTGTGGGATACCATCTATAATAATGACATAAAGGCTATGCTGCTACGGTGTGGGATGTCATCTATAATAATGACATAAAGGCTATGCTGCTACGGTGTGGGATGTCATCTATAATAATGACATAAAGGCTATGCTGCTACGGTGTGGGATGTCATCTATAATAATGACATAAAGGCTATGCTGCTACGGTGTGGGATGTCATCTATAATAATGACATAAAGGCTATGCTGCTACGGTGTGGGATGTCATCTATAATAATGACATAAAGGCTGTGCTGCTACGGTGTGGGATACCATCTATAATAATGACATAAAGGCTATGCTGCTACGGTGTGGGATACCATCTATAATAATGACATAAAGGCTATGCTGCTACGGTGTGGGACGTCATCTATAATAATGACATAAAGGCTATGCTGCTACGGTGTGGGACGTCATCTATAATAATGACATAAAGGCTATGCTGCTACGGTGTGGGACGTCATCTATAATAATGACATAAAGGCTATGCTGCTACGGTGTGGGATGTCATCTATAATAATGACATAAAGGCTATGCTGCTACGGTGTGGGACGTCATCTATAATAATGACATAAAGGCTATGCTGCTACGGTGTGGGATACCATCTATAATAATGACATAAAGGCTATGCTGCTACGGTGTGGGATACCATCTATAATAATGACATAAAGGCTATGCTGCTACGGTGTGGGACGTCATCTATAATAATGACATAAAGGCTATGCTGCTACGGTGTGGGATACCATCTATAATAATGACATAAAGGCTATGCTGCTACGGTGTGGGATACCATCTATAATAATGACATAAAGGCTATGCTGCTACGGTGTGGGATACCATCTATAATAATGACATAAAGGCTATGCTGCTACGGTGTGGGATACCATCTATAATAATGACATAAAGGCTGTGCTGCTACGGTGTGGGATACCATCTATAATAATGACATAAAGGCTATGCTGCTACGGTGTGGGATACCATCTATAATAATGACATAAAGGCTATGCTGCTACGGTGTGGGATACCATCTATAATAATGACATAAAGGCTATGCTGCTACGGTGTGGGATACCATCTATAATAATGACATAAAGGCTATGCTGCTACGGTGTGGGATACCATCTATAATAATGACATAAAGGCTATGCTGCTACGGTGTGGGATACCATCTATAATAATGACATAAAGGCTATGCTGCTACGGTGTGGGATACCATCTATAATAATGACATAAAGGCTATGCTGCTACGGTGTGGGACGTCATCTATAATAATGACATAAAGGCTATGCTGCTACGGTGTGGGATACCATCTATAATAATGACATAAAGGCTGTGCTGCTACGGTGTGGGACGTCATCTATAATAATGACATAAAGGCTATGCTGCTACGGTGTGGGATACCATCTATAATAATGACATAAAGGCTGTGCTACTACGGTGTGGGACGTCATCTATAATAATGACATAAAGGCTATGCTGCTACGGTGTGGGATGTCATCTATAATAATGACATAAAGGCTATGCTGCTACGGTGTGGGATACCATCTATAATAATGACATAAAGGCTATGCTGCTACGGTGTGGGATACCATCTATAATAATGACATAAAGGCTATGCTGCTACGGTGTGGGATACCATCTATAATAATGACATAAAGGCTATGCTGCTACGGTGTGGGATGTCATCTATAATAATGACATAAAGGCTATGCTGCTACGGTGTGGGATACCATCTATAATAATGACATAAAGGCTATGCTGCTACGGTGTGGGATACCATCTATAATAATGACATAAAGGCTGTGCTGCTACGGTGTGGGATACCATCTATAATAATGACATAAAGGCTATGCTGCTACGGTGTGGGATACCATCTATAATAATGACATAAAGGCTATGCTGCTACGGTGTGGGATACCATCTATAATAATGACATAAAGGCTGTGCTGCTACGGTGTGGGATACCATCTATAATAATGACATAAAGGCTATGCTGCTACGGTGTGGGATACCATCTATAATAATGACATAAAGGCTATGCTGCTACGGTGTGGGATGTCATCTATAATAATGACATAAAGGCTATGCTGCTACGGTGTGGGATACCATCTATAATAATGACATAAAGGCTATGCTGCTACGGTGTGGGATACCATCTATAATAATGACATAAAGGCTGTGCTGCTACGGTGTGGGATGGCATCTATAATAATGACATAAAGGCTATGCTGCTACGGTGTGGGATACCATCTATAATAATGACATAAAGGCTATGCTGCTACGGTGTGGGACGTCATCTATAATAATGACATAAAGGCTATGCTGCTACGGTGTGGGATGTCATCTATAATAATGACATAAAGGCTATGCTGCTACGGTGTGGGACGTCATCTATAATAATGACATAAAGGCTATGCTGCTACGGTGTGGGATGTCATCTATAATAATGACATAAAGGCTATGCTGCTACGGTGTGGGACGTCATCTATAATAATGACATAAAGGCTATGCTGCTACGGTGTGGGATACCATCTATAATAATGACATAAAGGCTATGCTGCTACGGTGTGGGATACCATCTATAATAATGACATAAAGGCTATGCTGCTACGGTGTAGGATACCATCTATAATAATGACATAAAGGCTATGCTGCTACGGTGTGGGATGTCATCTATAATAATGACATAAAGGCTGTGCTGCTACGGTGTGGGATACCATCTATAATAATGACATAAAGGCTATGCTGCTACGGTGTGGGATACCATCTATAATAATGACATAAAGGCTATGCTGCTACGGTGTAGGATACCATCTATAATAATGACATAAAGGCTATGCTGCTACGGTGTGGGATACCATCTATAATAATGACATAAAGGCTGTGCTGCTACGGTGTGGGATACCATCTATAATAATGACATAAAGGCTATGCTGCTACGGTGTGGGATACCATCTATAATAATGACATAAAGGCTATGCTGCTACGGTGTGGGATACCATCTATAATAATGACATAAAGGCTATGCTGCTACGGTGTGGGACGTCATCTATAATAATGACATAAAGGCTATGCTGCTACGGTGTGGGATGTCATCTATAATAATGACATAAAGGCTATGCTGCTACGGTGTGGGATACCATCTATAATAATGACATAAAGGCTATGCTGCTACGGTGTGGGATACCATCTATAATAATGACATAAAGGCTATGCTGCTACGGTGTGGGATACCATCTATAATAATGACATAAAGGCTATGCTGCTACGGTGTAGGATACCATCTATAATAATGACATAAAGGCTATGCTGCTACGGTGTGGGATACCATCTATAATAATGACATAAAGGCTATGCTGCTACGGTGTGGGATACCATCTATAATAATGACATAAAGGCTATGCTGCTACGGTGTGGGATGTCATCTATAATAATGACATAAAGGCTATGCTGCTACGGTGTGGGATGTCATCTATAATAATGACATAAAGGCTATGCTGCTACGGTGTGGGACGTCATCTATAATAATGACATAAAGGCTATGCTGCTACGGTGTGGGATACCATCTATAATAATGACATAAAGGCTATGCTGCTACGGTGTGGGATGTCATCTATAATAATGACATAAAGGCTATGCTGCTACGGTGTGGGATACCATCTATAATAATGACATAAAGGCTATGCTGCTACGGTGTGGGATGTCATCTATAATAATGACATAAAGGCTATGCTGCTACGGTGTGGGATACCATCTATAATAATGACATAAAGGCTATGCTGCTACGGTGTGGGATACCATCTATAATAATGACATAAAGGCTGTGCTGCTACGGTGTGGGACGTCATCTATAATAATGACATAAAGGCTATGCTGCTACGGTGTGGGATGTCATCTATAATAATGACATAAAGGCTATGCTGCTACGGTGTGGGATGTCATCTATAATAATGACATAAAGGCTATGCTGCTACGGTGTGGGATGTCATCTATAATAATGACATAAAGGCTGTGCTGCTACGGTGTGGGATACCATCTATAATAATGACATAAAGGCTATGCTGCTACGGTGTGGGATGTCATCTATAATAATGACATAAAGGCTATGCTGCTACGGTGTGGGATACCATCTATAATAATGACATAAAGGCTATGCTGCTACGGTGTGGGATACCATCTATAATAATGACATAAAGGCTATGCTGCTACGGTGTGGGATGTCATCTATAATAATGACATAAAGGCTATGCTGCTACGGTGTGGGATACCATCTATAATAATGACATAAAGGCTATGCTGCTACGGTGTGGGATGTCATCTATAATAATGACATAAAGGCTATGCTGCTACGGTGTGGGATACCATCTATAATAATGACATAAAGGCTATGCTGCTACGGTGTGGGATGTCATCTATAATAATGACATAAAGGCTATGCTGCTACGGTGTGGGATGTCATCTATAATAATGACATAAAGGCTATGCTGCTACGGTGTGGGACGTCATCTATAATAATGACATAAAGGCTGTGCTGCTACGGTGTGGGATGTCATCTATAATAATGACATAAAGGCTATGCTGCTACGGTGTGGGATGTCATCTATAATAATGACATAAAGGCTATGCTGCTACGGTGTGGGATGTCATCTATAATAATGACATAAAGGCTATGCTGCTACGGTGTGGGATACCATCTATAATAATGACATAAAGGCTATGCTGCTACGGTGTGGGATGTCATCTATAATAATGACATAAAGGCTATGCTGCTACGGTGTGGGATACCATCTATAATAATGACATAAAGGCTATGCTGCTACGGTGTGGGATACCATCTATAATAATGACATAAAGGCTGTGCTGCTACGGTGTGGGATACCATCTATAATAATGACATAAAGGCTATGCTGCTACGGTGTGGGACGTCATCTATAATAATGACATAAAGGCTATGCTGCTACGGTGTGGGATGTCATCTATAATAATGACATAAAGGCTATGCTGCTACGGTGTGGGATGTCATCTATAATAATGACATAAAGGCTGTGCTGCTACGGTGTGGGATACCATCTATAATAATGACATAAAGGCTGTGCTGCTACGGTGTGGGATACCATCTATAATAATGACATAAAGGCTATGCTGCTACGGTGTGGGATACCATCTATAATAATGACATAAAGGCTATGCTGCTACGGTGTGGGATGTCATCTATAATAATGACATAAAGGCTATGCTGCTACGGTGTGGGATGTCATCTATAATAATGACATAAAGGCTATGCTGCTACGGTGTGGGATACCATCTATAATAATGACATAAAGGCTATGCTGCTACGGTGTGGGATGTCATCTATAATAATGACATAAAGGCTATGCTGCTACGGTGTGGGATACCATCTATAATAATGACATAAAGGCTATGCTGCTACGGTGTGGGATACCATCTATAATAATGACATAAAGGCTATGCTGCTACGGTGTGGGATGTCATCTATAATAATGACATAAAGGCTATGCTGCTACGGTGTGGGATGTCATCTATAATAATGACATAAAGGCTATGCTGCTACGGTGTGGGATACCATCTATAATAATGACATAAAGGCTGTGCTGCTACGGTGTGGGATACCATCTATAATAATGACATAAAGGCTATGCTGCTACGGTGTGGGATGTCATCTATAATAATGACATAAAGGCTGTGCTGCTACGGTGTGGGATGTCATCTATAATAATGACATAAAGGCTGTGCTGCTACGGTGTGGGATGTCATCTATAATAATGACATAAAGGCTATGCTGCTACGGTGTGGGATACCATCTATAATAATGACATAAAGGCTATGCTGCTACGGTGTGGGATACCATCTATAATAATGACATAAAGGCTATGCTGCTACGGTGTGGGATGTCATCTATAATAATGACATAAAGGCTATGCTGCTACGGTGTGGGATACCATCTATAATAATGACATAAAGGCTATGCTGCTACGGTGTGGGATACCATCTATAATAATGACATAAAGGCTATGCTGCTACGGTGTGGGATACCATCTATAATAATGACATAAAGGCTATGCTGCTACGGTGTGGGATGTCATCTATAATAATGACATAAAGGCTATGCTGCTACGGTGTGGGATGTCATCTATAATAATGACATAAAGGCTGTGCTGCTACGGTGTGGGACGTCATCTATAATAATGACATAAAGGCTATGCTGCTACGGTGTGGGATACCATCTATAATAATGACATAAAGGCTATGCTGCTACGGTGTGGGATACCATCTATAATAATGACATAAAGGCTATGCTGCTACGGTGTGGGATACCATCTATAATAATGACATAAAGGCTATGCTGCTACGGTGTGGGATGTCATCTATAATAATGACATAAAGGCTATGCTGCTACGGTGTGGGATGTCATCTATAATAATGACATAAAGGCTATGCTGCTACGGTGTGGGATACCATCTATAATAATGACATAAAGGCTATGCTGCTACGGTGTGGGACATCATCTATAATAATGACATTAAGGCTATGCTGCTACGGTGTGGGATACCATCTATAATAATGACATAAAGGCTATGCTGCTACGGTGTGGGATACCATCTATAATAATGACATAAAGGCTATGCTGCTACGGTGTGGGATGTCATCTATAATAATGACATAAAGGCTATGCTGCTACGGTGTGTCATCTATAATAATGACATAAAGGCTATGCTGCTACGGTGTGGGATACCATCTATAATAATGACATAAAGGCTATGCTGCTACGGTGTGGGATACCATCTATAATAATGACATAAAGGCTATGCTGCTACGGTGTGGGATGTCATCTATAATAATGACATAAAGGCTATGCTGCTACGGTGTGGTCATCTATAATAATGACATAAAGGCTATGCTGCTACGGTGTGGGATGTCATCTATAATAATGACATAAAGGCTATGCTGCTACGGTGTGGGATGTCATCTATAATAATGACATAAAGGCTATGCTGCTACGGTGTGGGATACCATCTATAATAATGACATAAAGGCTATGCTGCTACGGTGTGGGATACCATCTATAATAATGACATAAAGGCTATGCTGCTACGGTGTGGGATGTCATCTATAATAATGACATAAAGGCTGTGCTGCTACGGTGTGGGATGTCATCTATAATAATGACATAAAGGCTATGCTGCTACGGTGTGGGATGTCATCTATAATAATGACATAAAGGCTATGCTGCTACGGTGTGGGATGTCATCTATAATAATGACATAAAGGCTATGCTGCTACGGTGTGGGATACCATCTATAATAATGACATAAAGGCTATGCTGCTACGGTGTGGGATGTCATCTATAATAATGACATAAAGGCTATGCTGCTACGGTGTGTCATCTATAATAATGACATAAAGGCTATGCTGCTACGGTGTGGGATGTCATCTATAATAATGACATAAAGGCTATGCTGCTACGGTGTGGGATACCATCTATAATAATGACATAAAGGCTATGCTGCTACGGTGTGGGATGTCATCTATAATAATGACATAAAGGCTATGCTGCTACGGTGTGGGATACCATCTATAATAATGACATAAAGGCTATGCTGCTACGGTGTGGGACGTCATCTATAATAATGACATAAAGGCTATGCTGCTACGGTGTGGGATGTCATCTATAATAATGACATAAAGGCTATGCTGCTACGGTGTGGGATGTCATCTATAATAATGACATAAAGGCTATGCTGCTACGGTGTGGGATGTCATCTATAATAATGACATAAAGGCTATGCTGCTACGGTGTGGGATACCATCTATAATAATGACATAAAGGCTATGCTGCTACGGTGTGGGATGTCATCTATAATAATGACATAAAGGCTATGCTGCTACGGTGTGGGATGTCATCTATAATAATGACATAAAGGCTATGCTGCTACGGTGTGGGATACCATCTATAATAATGACATAAAGGCTATGCTGCTACGGTGTGGGATGTCATCTATAATAATGACATAAAGGCTATGCTGCTACGGTGTGGGATACCATCTATAATAATGACATAAAGGCTATGCTGCTACGGTGTGGGATACCATCTATAATAATGACATAAAGGCTGTGCTGCTACGGTGTGGGATACCATCTATAATAATGACATAAAGGCTATGCTGCTACGGTGTGGGATACCATCTATAATAATGACATAAAGGCTATGCTGCTACGGTGTGGGATACCATCTATAATAATGACATAAAGGCTATGCTGCTACGGTGTGGGATACCATCTATAATAATGACATAAAGGCTATGCTGCTACGGTGTGGGATGTCATCTATAATAATGACATAAAGGCTATGCTGCTACGGTGTGGGATACCATCTATAATAATGACATAAAGGCTATGCTGCTACGGTGTGGGATACCATCTATAATAATGACATAAAGGCTATGCTGCTACGGTGTGGGATGTCATCTATAATAATGACATAAAGGCTATGCTGCTACGGTGTGGGATGTCATCTATAATAATGACATAAAGGCTATGCTGCTACGGTGTGGGATACCATCTATAATAATGACATAAAGGCTATGCTGCTACGGTGTGGGATGTCATCTATAATAATGACATAAAGGCTATGCTGCTACGGTGTGGGATACCATCTATAATAATGACATAAAGGCTATGCTGCTACGGTGTGGGATACCATCTATAATAATGACATAAAGGCTATGCTGCTACGGTGTGGGATGTCATCTATAATAATGACATAAAGGCTATGCTGCTACGGTGTGGGATACCATCTATAATAATGACATAAAGGCTATGCTGCTACGGTGTGGGATGTCATCTATAATAATGACATAAAGGCTATGCTGCTACGGTGTGTCATCTATAATAATGACATAAAGGCTATGCTGCTACGGTGTGGGATACCATCTATAATAATGACATAAAGGCTATGCTGCTACGGTGTGGGATACCATCTATAATAATGACATAAAGGCTGTGCTGCTACGGTGTGGGATGTCATCTATAATAATGACATAAAGGCTATGCTGCTACGGTGTGGTATGTCATCTATAATAATGACATAAAGGCTATGCTGCTACGGTGTGGGATACCATCTATAATAATGACATAAAGGCTATGCTGCTACGGTGTGGGATGTCATCTATAATAATGACATAAAGGCTGTGCTGCTACGGTGTGGGATACCATCTATAATAATGACATAAAGGCTATGCTGCTACGGTGTGGGATGTCATCTATAATAATGACATAAAGGCTATGCTGCTACGGTGTGGGATACCATCTATAATAATGACATAAAGGCTATGCTGCTACGGTGTGGGATACCATCTATAATAATGACATAAAGGCTATGCTGCTACGGTGTGGGACGTCATCTATAATAATGACATAAAGGCTATGCTGCTACGGTGTGGGATACCATCTATAATAATGACATAAAGGCTATGCTGCTACGGTGTGGGACGTCATCTATAATAATGACATAAAGGCTATGCTGCTACGGTGTGGGATACCATCTATAATAATGACATAAAGGCTATGCTGCTACGGTGTGGGATACCATCTATAATAATGACATAAAGGCTATGCTGCTACGGTGTGGGATACCATCTATAATAATGACATAAAGGCTATGCTGCTACGGTGTGGGATGTCATCTATAATAATGACATAAAGGCTATGCTGCTACGGTGTGGGATGTCATCTATAATAATGACATAAAGGCTATGCTGCTACGGTGTGGGATACCATCTATAATAATGACATAAAGGCTATGCTGCTACGGTGTGGGATACCATCTATAATAATGACATAAAGGCTATGCTGCTACGGTGTGGGATACCATCTATAATAATGACATAAAGGCTATGCTGCTACGGTGTGGGATGTCATCTATAATAATGACATAAAGGCTATGCTGCTACGGTGTGGGATGTCATCTATAATAATGACATAAAGGCTATGCTGCTACGGTGTGGGATGTCATCTATAATAATGACATAAAGGCTATGCTGCTACGGTGTGGGATACCATCTATAATAATGACATAAAGGCTATGCTGCTACGGTGTGGGATACCATCTATAATAATGACATAAAGGCTATGCTGCTACGGTGTGGGATGTCATCTATAATAATGACATAAAGGCTATGCTGCTACGGTGTGGGATGTCATCTATAATAATGACATAAAGGCTATGCTGCTACGGTGTGGGATACCATCTATAATAATGACATAAAGGCTATGCTGCTACGGTGTGGGATACCATCTATAATAATGACATAAAGGCTATGCTGCTACGGTGTGGGATACCATCTATAATAATGACATAAAGGCTATGCTGCTACGGTGTGGGATGTCATCTATAATAATGACATAAAGGCTATGCTGCTACGGTGTGGGATACCATCTATAATAATGACATAAAGGCTATGCTGCTACGGTGTGGGATGTCATCTATAATAATGACATAAAGGCTATGCTGCTACGGTGTGGGATACCATCTATAATAATGACATAAAGGCTATGCTGCTACGGTGTGGGATACCATCTATAATAATGACATAAAGGCTATGCTGCTACGGTGTGGGATACCATCTATAATAATGACATAAAGGCTATGCTGCTACGGTGTGGGATACCATCTATAATAATGACATAAAGGCTATGCTGCTACGGTGTGGGATGTCATCTATAATAATGACATAAAGGCTATGCTGCTACGGTGTGGGATACCATCTATAATAATGACATAAAGGCTATGCTGCTACGGTGTGGGATACCATCTATAATAATGACATAAAGGCTATGCTGCTACGGTGTGGGACGTCATAGACCATAGCCGTGCTGATTGGCTGCGCTGGTTAGGCTAATAGCTCCAGCTCGCTGACCATAGCCGTGCTGATTGGCTGCGCTGGTTAGGCTAATAGCTCCAGCTCGCTGACCATAGCCGTGCTGATTGGCTGCGCTGGTTAGGCTAATAGCTCCAGCTCGCTGACCATAGCCGTGCTGATTGGCTGCGCTGGTTAGGCTAATAGCTCCAGCTCGCTGACCATAACTAGTTGGCTAAATAGCTAATGTTAGCTGGCTGGCTAAGATAACTGCATATAGCTAACATTCTTTGATATTTGGTTAGATAGCGTTATGTATTTCCAAAACGTTGGTTTAAACGATTGGTTTAATTTGAAGTTCTTTCTGTTGTTGTTTACATCCAAAAATAGAACAGTGAGGTGTAACTTTGCATTGGGACTTAAAACAATTTTTGGGAAAAATATTTTATTTGATCTTTTATAAACTTTACCATAACCTAACCATTTTATTTCTCTCCGTCTCACCCACTTTACATGTGTAGATAATAAAGCATTTGACCTTTCCACTGCGTTAACAATAGAGGATTGGTTGATTTCCAGTTTAAGTATTTAAGATGATTAACGAGAAAAGTATTGTCCAACCATCGGGTAACTTGTTTCATGCGCATCAAAGGTGAGGGTGAATTTCAGATGTTTACTGCTTGTATTGATGAAGGAGTGGAATCGATGAAGTTCCTCTGCTGTCCCCTGGAATAGATGGAACACGTCATCAATGAAGACTTTTTCAGAGCCTGATGAGCTGCTAGAATGGATTGTTAGGGCTGACAATCACATTCTTCTCTAACAACCCCACATACAGATTGGCATAATTTAGGGTGACCAAATTTTAGTTTTCCAAAAAGAGGACATGTCCGGGAAAAAGAGGACGTATGGTCACCCTACTGTAAATGCAATATATTTGGAAAAAATCCCATTTTTTTCCAGTGTTTCTTTGATGTATTGCGCGATCGTATCAGCTGTCTCATTTGGAGTGTTTTTAACTTCGACTAATTTACTTTGCACGCCACCATTCTTCCAATCAAAATACTGAATAAGCAGAGGGAATATTTCCACAGCACCGTGATTGCTCCCATCAGTAGAAACACCACAGTAAGGTATGTCTTCTAGTGCTTTCTGAGCTATGTCGACAGAATGTGGTGCTATCACAGCGTTAACAATTGCTTCGGTCTTAGTACGAGCGCTTGAAAGCGGTCAAAGCAATGCAAAACCCCCAAAACGCACACAACGAATGGCGACTGTAGGAAGCAAAAGCCGAATCCCGGACATTTTAGGCGATTTAGAAATCCCGGCCGGACGCATTTTTTTTGGTCCAAAAAGAGGACATGTCCGGGAAAAAGAGGACGTATGGTCACCCTACATAATAAGATGCTATTTTTAAACTACAATGACCACAATGCACTGCGTGCCTACTTGTCTTGTCTGTGTTTATTTTACACCTGCTATGTAAAAGAGACAGAAGAATGCACAATGGTCAATGCTTTCTGGGATCCTTGGGACATCCCTATCCTAAACCCTAACCTTAACCCCTAACCTTAACCATTTTAAATGTCAACTTCAACGGGCTAGGGACGTCCCAAGGATGTATCTCTACCTGAAAATACATGATCTAAGTGATTGATAGTTGGTATTCAGCAGTCATAAAGCCTTATTTACTTTAATGAACTACTAAAATAGTGATTTAGTCAGACAGCATAGACAGCAGCTCTACACTTTATTGACTGACTGATCCATTCATCCTTCCATCCCTCCTCAGCCTTCCTCTCCTCTGAAGACCCAGTGAGGGTGGAGCTCAGTCAGAGAGCTGTTGAGGGACTGGTTAGGAAGACCACTTCTACAGCCATAGAGGTGAGAGGTCACACATGGTTTAGATGGTAAATATTTATGTCCCCTTAGTGGTTCATCACGTCAGCAAAAGGGAATATGTTCCATCATCTATATTTATTTACATTAGTGCAAATTGTCCACTGATATTGGTATAACTTCTCACCCCTTTTGGCTGTATGAAGTTAATTTCCCCTCAGACACACACATTTGTTCTTTGATATTATGAAGGTCATTTGTGTCAAATACTTTCCCCCCCTCATTCACCCCATCTCTTTACATTGCTTATGCATATTCAGTGGTCTGACTGCGTCAAAGGCTCATCCTGGTAGATCTGAACCTAATGCAGCTTGGAGTGATCGGATGACAGAAGTCACATGTAGGTGCCAGGTGTAACTGAGGCCATAGATGCTCCATATCCATTACTTTGAGTGTTTTATATAATATAACTAAATGTGTTTCTGTGTTGCAGGGACAGTCAAGAAATGGAACAGCAAGGCCACAGAACATGACATAAGCAGAGCTGTGGGAGACCACCTCAAGCCCCTGGTAGAGCCGGGGGTGGTGTTTACCACTCCACCACGCCTTCAGCAGGCTGGAAAAGTGGGATTGATCTGGTTGATCCATTTGTTTGTTTCAATGTTTAATAGTTGAATCCTTTGTTGATTTCAACACTATTTTTGATATACATCATTTATACTGTTTTTCATACTAAGATGGACCAAGATATATATTTTTTGTTTAAAAAAATTACATGTATTTAACTAGGCAAGAACAAATTCTTATTTACAATGACGGCCTACCGGGGAACAGTGAGTTAACTGCCTTGTTCAGGGGCATAACAACAGATTTTTACCTTGTCAGCTTGGGGATTCAATCAAGCAAATTTTCAGTTACTGGCCCTACGCTCTAACCACTAGGCTACCTGCTGCCCAAAATATGTGTTGCTTTTGCAAGAGTCTGTTGATTGGTCGGTCATTGGGTTGATTCGTGTCGCAATATATTCAAATCAAGCTTTATTTATATAGCAAATTTCAGACATGGCTTCACGGAAAGAAAAAAATGAATAAAACTCACATTTACTACATAACAAACTTAAGGATAAAAAACAAGATTAAATGGAAGACTAATGAACATTCTAAGGAAATGCCATTTGATTAAAATATTAACAATATGATGCAACATCCAACCCAAAATAGAAGTTTGTTTGTTGTTACGTTCCCCAGCAGGAAACCAGAAATGTCCCTTAAATAGAAGAGGAACTAACAAAGAGTCACTGACAACAACCACAACTAAACAGGTGGGGTTTTAGGAGGGGCTCTGAAAGACACTATGGGGGTGTCCACTGGAAGTTGACTAGTAACAACAACTGGGACATAAAAGACACCCACCATGAGACCCACTAAATCTGCCCAAGAAGAGTAAAACAAAATAAAAACCCACACCAAACTTAAAGACAGGAAGTAAACCAAAAAGGTGGAGCAACTAAAGGTGTTGACTCTCCACATGTATCAAGACAACTGGAGCACTGGGCCAGACACTCTTAAATAGAACCTGGACCAGCTCAGGTGAAACACCTTCCCACTAACGAGATGGACAAGCCAGCACAGGTGTAACACATACTGACTAACCAGGCGACACCAATATGTACCCAAGACACATTTCAGTTGAATGCATTCAGTTGTACAATCAATCAATTCAGATCAAATTTATTTATATAGCCCTTCTTACATCAGCTGATATCTCAAAGTGCTGTACAGAAACCCAGCCTAAAACCCCAAACAACAAACAATGCAGGTGTAGATGCACGGTGCCGAGGAAAAACTCCCTAGGAAAAACTCCCTAGAAAGGCCAAAACCTAGGAAGAAACCTAGAGAGGAACCAGGCTATGAGGGGTGGCCAGTCCTCTTCTGGCTGTGCAGGGTGGATATTATAACAGAACATGGCCAAGATGTTTAAATGTTCATAGATGACCAGCAGGGTCAAATAATAATAATCACAGTAGTTGTCGAGGGTGCAACAAGTACCTCAGGAGTAAATGTCAATTGGCTTTTCATAGCCAATCATTCAGAGTATCTCTACAACTTCCATTTCACATTATAATCAACTACAATGCTTCACCTTCACCAATATAAACATGGTGTCTACTGGATGTCAACAATTAAAAACAAGAAAAAACACGTATTTCTAAATAATAATATACAATAGGACTATTTGTTTCTCCTTTTTCTTTCTATAGAATCCTAAATCCCACTAGCTTCTAGAACTCTCGTCTTCCTAAAACTCACTAGATTCTAGAACTCTCCTCTTTCTAAATCCCACTAGCTTCTAGAACTCTCCTCTTCCTAAAACTCACTAGCTTCTAGAACTCTCGTCACCTTGGAACGAGCCCAAACAAAACTCATCTCCAATACGGAAAAACGTGCAGTCAAAATAAATAAAGATCCATAGCAACGCACTAGCTAAACACAAAACACAAATCTTATATCCATTTGGGGGGAAATCAGGTTGAACCTGCTCCTGAAACTAACACAACAAAACAAAAAACACATGGAAATGGAGATATATTTTACCTCACTGGTTAGAGGACAACCTGCAGAAGACAGTCAGCTACATTTTGGAGTGATGCATTTAAATGTAGGGGTCCCTAAACAAAGGAACACAACACCTATTTGTCATAACTCATCGATGTCATGTGGATTTTTTTTTCTTTTTACCGTTGTTTTACCAGTTAAGTTGACTGAGAACACATTCTCATTTACAGCAACAACCTGGGGAATAGTTACAGGGGAGAGGAGGGGGATGAATGAGCCAATTGTAAGCTGGGGATGATTAGGTGGCCGTGATGGTCTGAGGGCCAGATTGGGAATTTAGCCAGGACACCGGGGTTAACACCCCTACTCTTACAATAAGTGCAATGGGATCTTTGCCCTGGGGCACTGGGATATTGTTTAGACCAGAGGAAAGAGTGCCTCCGACTGGCCCTCCAGCAGCATATGGTCTCCCATCCAGGGACTGACCAGGACCAACCCTGCTTAGCTTCAGAAGCAAGCAAGCAGTGGGATGCAGGGTGGTATGCTGCTGGCAACAATTGTGCGAAAGGAGGAAGATGAGTTTACACGTCCTGTTAAAACGAACAGCTCAAAAACCACACGGAATCTGGGAATAATGTGTACATCCCTGGTTAGAGGACAATTTGTAGAAAACAGCTCGCTACATTTTGAAGTGTTGCATTTTGATTCCAGTGGGTCACCAACATGGTAAGTGTAACACAGCTCTTTTTTTGTTAGTCACTTTTTGTTAAATCACATAAATAGTAACTCTTCCATTTCAGAGCCTGGATTTTCCCCCTGAGGCTAATATCCATATCATGTTGAAATCAATAGAACAGGGGACAAACGTTTAGGTTCTACATTGTGACATCATTAAAATACTCCTACTACAATGTTTAAACATTCTACATTGTGACATTAATTCATTGATATCATGAAACAACTCCTTCATGAATTTTCTGATGTTTAATCAGAGATCTTTTATCAGAGTATCTCTTCCCACATTCACCACAGCTATGAGATTTCTCTCCTGTGTGTGTTCTCTGATGTGATACCAGGCTGTTTGACTGAGTAAAACTCTTCCCACATTCACCACAGCTATAAGGTTTCTCTCCTGTGTGTGTTCTCTGATGTGATACCAGGTTGGTTGACTGAGTAAAAGTCTTCCCACATTGATTACAGCTATAAGGATTCTCTCCTGTGTGTATTCTCTGGTGTAAAGTCAGATAGAAAGATGTAGTAAAACTCTTCCCACATTGATCACAGCTATAAGGTTTCTCTCCTGTGTGTCTTCTCTGGTGCACTGTCAGCACTCCAGATCGACAAAAACTCTTCCCACATTGATCACAGCTATAAGATTTCTCTCCTGTGTGTGTTCTCTGGTGTAGTGTCAAAGTTCTAGATGCAGCAAAATTCTTCCCACATTGACCACAGCTATAAGGTTTATCTCCTGTGTGTATTCTCTGGTGAGCTGTCAGCTCTCCAGATCGAGCAAAACTCTTCCCACATTGATCACAGCTATAAGATTTCTCTCCTGTGTGTATTCTCTGGTGAGCTGTCAGCTCTCCAGATCGAGCAAAACTCTTCCCACATTGATCACAGCTATAAGGTTTCTCTCCTGTGTGTGTTCTCTGGTGTTGAGTCAGATGGCAAGATTGACCAAAACTCTTCCCACATTGACCACAGCTATAAGGTTTCTCTCCTGTGTGTATTCTCTGGTGTGAAGTCAGATGGCCAGATGTAGTAAAACTCTTCCCACATTCACCACAGCAATAAGATTTCTCTCCTGTGTGTGTTCTCTGATGAATTTTAATGCCTGATGAGGTGAATCTCTTCCCACAGTCAGAGCAGCAGTGAGTTCTCTTCCCTGTGGATGTCTGCAGGTGTTTATTGAGGTGTTCTAATCTGGAGAGACTCTTCTCTGCCTCTTCAGCATCATGAGGTTGTTGAGGCTCCCCAGAGGATCCACGATAGTCCCATATCGCTCCTGTGTGAACAACAAAGTCAGACAGATGGTTAAAGGCCCACAACAGCGGTAATCCACTGTAAAAGGTGATGCCAACAGCGGAGCCATGATGTTGGACAACAATTGACTTCTGTCATGAATATTAAAATTATTTGATATTTGTCTTAAAATGAGCAAGAATAGTCATATTTTGTCTTGTTTTCACATTCGTAGTAACATCAAAGATTGTAGGCTAGAAATAAGTTATTCATGTTGTTGAAACTCTAAGCAGTGTGCCAGACGACTTTTGGTCTCCAATATAGGCCCCATTCTGTATTTGCTAAAATTGTGGCACGAGGGCAATTTGATTGCAGAAACTCCTCCCTGCTAATGAGGAAACCGATAGTTATGGATGTAGTATATCTGCCTGGAGCAAAAATGGTGAGCAAAGATTTTAGTTTTTCACAATGTATTCTGAATGTGAATGGGGGAAACTCAGGGGAGTAACCTCCATTTCCAGGTTGCTTATGAGTTCATTTCACACTACCTTGGATTATAAGCAGGTATATCTCTCTGGTCACCCCTAAAGCCAACTCCTCCTTTGGTCGTCTCTCCTTCCAGTTCTCTGCTGCCAATGACTGGAACGAACTATAAAAATCTCTGAAACTGGAAACACTTATCTCCCTCACTAGCTTTAAGCACCAGCTATCAGAGCAGCTCCCAGATCACTGCACCTGTACATAGCCCATCTATAATTTAGCCCAAACTACTACCTCTTCCCCTACTGTATTTATTTATTTTGCTCCTTTGCACCATATTATTTATATTTTAACTTTGAACTTTCTTCAAATAACATATCTACCATTCCAGTGTTTTACTTGATATATTGTATTTACTTTGCCACCATGGCCTTTTTTGCCTTTACCTCCCTTATCTCACATCATTTGCTCACATTGTATATAGTCTTATTTTTTTCTACTGTATCATTGATTGTATGTTGTTTTACTCCTAGTGTAACTCTGTGTTTTTGTATGTTGTCGAACTGCTTTGCTTTATCTTGGCCAGGTCGCAATTGTAAATGAGAACTTGTTCTCAACTTGCCTACCTGGTTAAATAAAGGTGAAATAAAAATAAATAAAAAAATAAAAAATTGTAAGGATATTTGAATGTCCTGTTTAATATAATGTTTGCTAAAGCATTAAGAATGATGTGTAATTATTGAAGAACTGCGTTAATGACAGTATCCATTTGGGTGTTGTCAATAAAGTTAAGATTTTATTTATTTATTTACAGAAACTAGAATATGCATATAATTATTAGCTTTGGATAGAAAACACTCCAAAGTTTCTAAAACGGTTTGAATGGTGTCTGTGAGTATAACAGAACTCATTTGGCAGGCCAAAACCTGAGAAGAGTCTGTACAGGAAGTGCCCTGTCTGACAATTTCTTGGCCTTCTTGATCATCTCTATCCAAAACAGGGGATCTCTGCTGTTACGTGACACTTCCTACGGCTCCCATGGGCTCTCAGAAGGCGGCAAAAAGCTGAATGGTGGCTTTGCAGGCCATGGCTGAAAAACATTAGCGCGTTTGGATAGTGGTCGGTCAGAATACTATGAGACTGAGGCGCGTGCACGAGTCGACTCCATGTTTACTTTCTCTCTCTTTGAACGAAAACAACCACTCCCGGTCAGAATATTATCGCTTTTATACGAGAAAAATGGCATAAAAATTGATTTTAAACAGCGGTTGACATGCTTCGAAGTACGGTAATGGAATATTTAATTTTTTTTGTCACGAAACGCGTCGGGCGCGTAACCCTTCGTCACCCTTGGATAGTGTCTTGAACGCACAAACAAAACGCCGCTATTTGGATATAACTATGGATTATTTTGAACCAAACCAACATTTGTTATTGAAGTAGAAGTCCTGGGAGTGCATTCTGACGAAGAACAGCAAAGGTAATAACATTTTTCTTATAGTAAATCTGACTTTGGTGAGGGCTAAACTTGGTGGGTGTCTAAATAGCTAGCCCTGTGATGCCGGGCTATCAACTTAGAATATTGCAAAATGTGCTTTCACCGAAAAGCTATTTTAAAATCGGACATAGCGAGTTCATAGAGGAGTTCTGTATATATAATTCTTAAAATAATTGTTATGTTTTTTGTGAACGTTTATCGTGAGTAATTTAGTAAATTCACCGGAAGTGTTCGGTGGGAATGCTAGTTCTGAACGTCACATGCTAATGTAAAAAGCTGGTTTTTGATATAAATATGAACTTGATTGAACAAAACATGCATGTATTGTTTAACATAATGTCCTAGGAGTGTCATCTGATGAAGATCATCAAAGGTTAGTGCTGCATTTAGCTGTGGTTTTATTTTTTGTGACCTTATATGCTAGCTTGAAAAATGGGTGTCTGATTATTTCTGGCTGGGTACTCTGCTGACATAATCTAATGTTTTGCTTTCGCTGTAAAGCCTTTTTGAAATCGGACAGTGTGGTTAGATAAAGGAGAGTCTTGTCTTTAAAATGGTGTAAAATAGTCATATGTTTGAAAAATTGAAGTTTTTGTATTTTTGAGGAATTTGTAATTCGCGCCACGCCTATCATTGGATATTGGAGCAGGTGTTCCGCTAGCGGAACGTCTAGATGTAAGAGGTTAACACAGTGTCCAAAGAAGGGCCAGATGTATACAGAATGGTGTCGTCTGAGTAGAGGTGGATCAAGGAATCACCCGCAGCAAGAGCAACATCGTTGGTATATACAGAGAAAAGAGTCGGTGTGAGAATTGAACCCTGTGGTACCCCCACAGAAACTGCCAGAGGTCTGGACAACAGGCCCTCTGATTTGACACACTGAACTCTATCTAAGAAGTAGTTGGTGAACCAGGCGAGTCAGTCATTTGAGAAACCAAGGCTGTTGAGTCTGCCGATAAGAATACAGTGATTGACAGAGTCGAAAGCCTTGGCCAGGTCGAAGAAGAGGGCTGTACAGTACTGTCTTTTATCGATGGCGGTTATGATATCGTTTAGTACCTTGAGTGTGGCTGAGGTGCACCCGTGTCCAGCTCGGAAACCGGATTGCACAGTGGAGAAGGTACGGTGAGATTCAAAATGGTCAGTGATCTGTTTGTTAACTTGGATGTTGAAGACTTTAGAAAGGCAGGGCAGGATGGATATAGGTCTGTAACAGTTTGGGTCTAGAGTGTCACCCCCTTTGAAGAGGGGGATGACCGTGGAAGCGTTACAATCTTTAGGAATCTCGGACGATACGAAAGAGAGGTTGAACAGACTAGTAATAGGGGTTGCCACAATGGCAGTGGAACATTTTAGAAAGAGAGGGTCCAGATTGTCTATCTCAGCTGATTTTTACGGGACCAGGTTTTGCAGCTCTTTCAGAACATCTGCTATCTGGATTTGGGTGAAGGAGAAGCTGGGGAGGCTTGGGGAAGTAGCTTCGGGGGGTGGGGAGCTGTTGGCCGGGGTTGGGGTAGCCAGGAGGAAAGCATGGCCAGCCGTAGAGAAATGCTTATTGAAATTCTCGATTATCGTGGATTTATCGGTGGTGACAGTGTTTCCTAGCCTCAGTGCAGTGGGCAGCTGGGATGAGGTGCTCTTATTCTCCATGGACTTTACAGTGTCCCAAAATTTTTGGAGTTAAAGCTACAGGATGCAAATTTCTGTTTGAAAAAGCTAGCTTTTGCTTTCCTAACTGACTGTGTATTGGTTCCCGACTTCTCTGAAAAGTTGCATATCGCGGGGACTATTCGATGCTAGTGCAGTACGCAACAGGATGTTTTTGTGCTGGTCGAGGGCAGTCAGGTCTGGAGTGAACCAAGGGCTATATCTGTTGTTAGTTTTACAATTTTTGAAAGGGCCGTGCTTATTTAAGGTGGTGAGGAAATTACTTTTAAAGAACAACCAGGTATCCCAGTTTAGGTCACCTAACAGAATGAACTCTGAAGATAGATGGGGGGCAATCAATTCACATATGGTGTCCAGGGCAGCTGGGAGCTGAGGGGGGTCTATAACAGGCGGCAACAGTGAGAGACTTATTTCTGGAGAGATTCATTTTTTTAATTAGAAGCTTGAACTGTTTGGGCTTAGACCTGGAAAGTATGATAGAACATTGGAGGCCATCTCTGCAGTAGATTGCAACTCCTCCCCCTTTGGCAGTTCTATCTTGACGGAAAATGTTGTAGATGGGGATGGAAATTTCAGAATTTTTGGTGGCCTTCCAAAGCCAGGATTCAGACACGGCAAGGACATCAAGGTTGGCGGAGTGTGCTAAAGCAGTGAGTAAAACAAACTTAGGGAGGAGGCTTCTGATGTTAACATGCATGAAACCAAGGCTTTTACGGTTACAGAAGTCAACAAATGAGAGCGCCTGGGGACACACAGGGCCTGGGTTAACCTCTACATCACCCAAGGAACAGAGGAGTAGGATGAGGGTACGGCTAAAGGCTATCAGAATTGGTCGAATAGTGCGTTGGGAACAGAGAATAAAAGGAGCAGATTTCTGGGCGTGGTAGGATAGATTCAAGGCATAATGTACAGACAGGGGTATGGTAGGGTGCTGGTACAGTGGAGGTAAACCTAGGTGTTGAGTGACGATGAGAGAGGTTTCTCCTCTGGAGGCACCAGTTATGCTAGGTGAGGTCACCGCATGTGTGGGAGGTGGGACAAAATAGCTCTCTGAGCCATGTTGAGTAGGACTAGGGGCTCTGCAGTAAAATAAAACAAGGATAACTACCCTAAACAACAGTATACAAGGCATATTGACATTAGAGAGAGACATAAAGCGAGGCATAAAGCAATCACAGGTGTTGATTGGGATAGCTAGCTAAGACAACAACGGGTAAGACAACAACAGTTAACAACAGTTAACAACAGTTAACAACAGTTAATCAGCTAAGACAATAACAGGTAAAAAAAGTCCGAGCAGGAGTAAGGCTTCTCTCCTGTGTGTATTCTCTGATGAACTGTCAGAGACCTTGATGTTGTGAATCTCTTCCCACAGTCATTACAGGGATACAGATTCTCTCCAGTGTGTGTTTTAAGGTGTATTTTTAGCTTTGATAGAATTGGGAAAATCTCCTCACAATGTGGGCAGTGGTGAGACCTCTTAGCTCTGTGATCTTCCTGCTGTTGCTCTCTGGATGTAGAGAATGGAGACCATGTTGAGACAATCTCCTCCTCCTCTTCTTCTTTAATGTTGACATTCAGCTCCAGTGTTTGACTGCAGTCTTCCAGCTTCACTGATTCCATCTCTGCATCCTGCAGTGCAAACTGGGCTCCACTGTCACAATCAGGACCCAGTGACTGTAGGTTTGGACTCAGTGTGGAAGGAGAGAGACAGGCTGGGATTGTCCTCACTGTTGACGTTACCGACCTCAGACTGTAGTAATAAAGAGAAAAGGACAGCACAGTTCTTGCGTTTTCCTTATTCTAAAGAATGGTGTGCGCCTAGCGGAACTTCCTGTTCCCCCCCACTACTACAGTGCAACAGCGACATCTATTGGACTTCATCCTGAAGTGATTTGTCTGTGTTTCTAGTCTAGAGGTTAACTGATCATTTCATGGTGTGACTGTAAACACTGATAAAGTATCATATACATCATGTTGGTATGACTGTAAACACTGATAAAGTATCATATACATGTTGGTATGACTGTAAACACTGATAAAGTATCATAAACATCATGTTGGTATGACTGTAAACACTGATAAAGTATCATATACATCATGTTGGTGTGACTGTAAACACTGATAAAGTATCATATACATCATGTTGGTGTGACTGTAAACACTGATAAAGTATCATATACATCATGTTGGTGTGACTGTAAACACTGATAAAGTATCATATACATCATGTTGGTGTGACTGTAAACACTGATAAAGTATCATATACATCATGTTGGTGTGACTGTAAACACTGATAAAGTATCATAAACATCATGTTGGTATGACTGTAAACACTGATAAAGTATCATAAACATCATGTTGGTGTGACTGTAAACACTGATAAAGTATCATATACATGTTGGTATGACTGTAAACACTGATAAAGTATCATATACATCATGTTGGTGTGACTGTAAACACTGATAAAGTATCATATACATCATGTTGGTGTGACTGTAAACACTGATAAAGTATCATATACATGTTGGTATGACTGTAAACACTGATAAAGTATCATATACATCATGTTGGTGTGACTGTAAACACTGATAAAGTATCATATACATCATGTTGGTGTGACTGTAAACACTGATAAAGTATCATAAACATCATGTTGGTGTGACTGTAAACACTGATAAAGTATCATATACATCATGTTGGTATGACTGTAAACACTGATAAAGTATCATATACATCATGTTGGTGTGACTGTAAACACTGATAAAGTATCATAAACATCATGTTGGTGTGACTGTAAACACTGATAAAGTATCATAAACATCATGTTGGTGTGACTGTAAACACTGATAAAGTATCATATACATCATGTTGGTGTGACTGTAAACACTGATAAAGTATCATAAACATCATGTTGGTGTGACTGTAAACACTGATAAAGTATCATATACATCATGTTGGTGTGACTGTAAAAGGGATTGGTTGGACAACAACAAAATAATCCCAAAATTAAAATTCAAGCATTATACGGCATTTTAAATGACTTGCCTAGTTAAATAAAATAAAACATATGACCATGGTTTGTTTATGTGGTCTATTCAGCATGGCTCTGTTCTGCCCTGCCTTGCCCCCTTGTGGAGCTCAAAAGTTACTTTCTTACTGTTAGAACTCAAATCTGGGATTTTGTCAATGCAATAAACTATTTTTATGTTATTTGTAATATTGTTTTATTGCTATATCCTTATATTGTATTCTAATGAATAATTCCTCTTTATACTGTACTTTCAGAAACCACAAACAGTATTTGCCAATATCATAACTGGAACTGGACATCTTCCCAGCTGAAGATTGAGGACAGCTTTTGTATGCTAACGTTCTCTCCTTAACAGTTTTACTGGATGGAAACACAGCAAGAAAACACATAGGCCAATATGTAATAGTCGTCTATTTTATTGAAGTATTGGTAGTTGGTTCAACAACAACTTGTTTTACTAGAGGACAAAAAAATGGAATATGCATAACCCATATTTAATATTCATGCAGTGACTGAACAACAACTGCATTTCCACCCCCACCTCTAAAGGCATAGTATCATGGCAGGTCACCTGTCAAGTCACTTGTCAGGTCAGTCAGTCACTTATTGCTGCAGATGTGCTCAATAATGCTTGAGCATGTGATACTCCTCAAAGCATGGTGAAATACATAGAGGTGTATCACAAGCTAAACACATGTATTTTGTCATCTTCCTCTGCTTACTTCTCCTGGCGCCAGACAGGCAGACTTTGCAGTGCCTCCGTGTGCGACTACCTTGAGCAGCAGTTTGAGGGACTTTGCAGGGAAAATGCCGTGCAGTGAGGCGTAGGGGATTGTCTACAGCAGGGCGACCCCCCCCCCCCCCCAGTGGAGGGGCGCCGAAGGGTGTGGTGCTCCTCCAACAGCTCTCTCATGAGGTTCTCTCTGTATTTTTGGTAGGTAATTACTTTACCTATGAGGGAGTGGGGAGGATGAGGAAAGTTAGAGGATGATGAGGCAGTGGGTAGGTTGGTGAGATATTGTCACTGTAATTGCATAATGGATTTGTATGTGAACTGTACATCCAATTACAAAAATACCTTGTTCAGTAATCATCTCACCTGTTAGTTGGCGGTGAACTATGCTGCCGTTGAGGACAGCAGTGTCGATCAGCTGGAAAAATATCTTCTTATACCACTTGGTCGTTTTCCGAGTGCATTCCACAAAGCTGTTTATCATGTCCGCCTTATCCACGGCCCCCATTTTGAGGTTATAGTCAAGCACACAATCTGGTTTGATCTTTCTCTCTCCCGTCAGGTGGTCCACCTTCCCTGTGGCCGACATGGTTGCTGTATGGACAGTGGAGAGGACATGGACGTCTCGTTTGTCATGCCACTTTACTGCCAGCTGTTGACCGTTCTCCTGGAACTCCACCTCCCCTCTCTGCATCTTCCTGCATCCGAATGCCGGCATCCCCTTCCTGTTCGACCTGACTGTGCCACAGGCCCCTGTGCTGTTGGAGAGCAGATGCTGGAAGAGTGTGGGACTGCTGTACCAATTGTCCACGTACAAAGTGTGTCCCTTGCCGAGATGAGGAGCCAGCATGGTCATCATCCCGGACCCGGACACCCCAAGCCCCTCATAATGTTGGATGTCAGTGGTGGACCCTGTGTAAACTATAATATCCTGGACAAATCCTGTCTTCACGTCGCACATGACAAAGAACTTGACCCCAAACCTGTGCCTTTTTGGAGGGAATATATTGACGGAACACCAGCCTACCATAACATCAGGGACTCATCAATGCATAGGTCCTTGTATGGCACAAAGACCCGACCAAATGCTGATGTCAGGCTGATAAGAACAATTCTTATTTTGTATAACGGGTCACTTAGGATGGCAGTAGCATTGTTGACGAAATGCAGGCATCGCAGCAGAATTAGGAAGCGGTCTTGGGAAAAGAGGGTGGCAAAGAAGGGAGTTGCAAACATAGGATCTGTGCTCCAGTATTCTCTTAGGGAGTTCTTCTTTACTATCCCCATGAGGAGGACTGTCACCAGGAAGGTATACATTTCACTAATTGTGGTTGTCACCCATTTAGCGAGTTTCCCCCCTCACTCCTGGCTCTCTCTTCTCCTGTAGCTCCAAGGCATAGCGATTGGTCTCCTGTACTATGGTTTCCCACCAGCTCCTCTGTCAGAAACAACTTGAAGCACTCTGCCTCAGATGGAAATGGACTCCAGACTGGGACTCATCAAAACAAACAGCAGGGCCAGGAGGGGTGAAATGACTGGTGGCCTTCCAGCTACCACAGAACTCCTGTACTTCATCCACTGTCGGTCTCCCTCCATCACCACCAGCATCTTCAAAGGGACCTGGTACTTGGTCAGTGGACAAGGGAACCTCAGATTCAGGGTTCTCAATGGCTACAAGGTTGGGGGGGGGGCAGCTCCTCACTGTCAGAATCTGATTCCTGACTTTCATACTCAGACTCATTGTCAGAATTTTTTTTTTAAATCTCCAGAATTTCCACATTTGTGGGTTGTCTCCTTTTGAAAGACATTGCTAATGCTAAAGCTTAGCTCACTAGCTACATACATAAACAACAACACTGAATGGCTCAGAGTGAGAGGGGACGTGATTGACTGCCGGCGTGCGTCACTTGTATCAATAAATCACCATCAGAAAATGTTTTGTGAGGTAATTATTTGTGTATTTACTGTTTTATTCACATGTTTTCAGTTCTGGGTGACAAATCATGCATTCCGATTCTTGCATAGATTGTAATGGGCACATATTATGTGTGTAAAATACTTATTTGAAGGTTATACTGATTATGATGAGCTATGTGTATGGAGCCATGTTTGTTGACATACAATGCATTCTGGGTTTCACGTAATCATCCGTTTGACCAAAGATGTTATAACAAAATGAGGTGAGTAAGAGTTCACTCATTTTTTGAGGACTTCCGGAAATGAATGGTGGGATGTGAACGACGGTAGATGACACACCCCTTCAACACTATAAACAGACCGAACTCATCTTGTCTTTTATCTTCGGTTTCTGTGAGGGGAAAAAATCAAATCAAATCAAATTTATTTTTATATAGCCCTTCGTACATCAGCTGATATTCTCAAAGTGCTGTACAGAAACCCAGCCTAAAACCCCAAACAGCAAGCAAAGCATGTGAAAGAAGCACGGTGGCTAGGAAAAACTCCCTAGGAAAAACTCCCTAGAAAGGCCAAAAACCTAGGAAGAAACCTAGAGAGGAACCAGGCTATGAGGGGTGGCCAGTCCTCTTCTGGCTGTGCAGGGTGGATATTAAAACAGAACATGGTCAAAATGTTAAAATGTTAAAATGTTCATAAATGACCAGCATGGTCAAATAATAATAATCATAGTAGTTGTCGAGGGTGCAACAAGCACGTCCGGTGAACAGGTCAGGGTTCCATAGCCGCAGGCAGAACAGTTGAAACTGGAGCAGCAGCACGGCCAGGTGGACTGGGGACAGCAAGGAGTCATCATACCAGGTAGTCCTGAGGCATGGTCCTAGGGCTCAGGTCCTCCGAGAGAAAGACAGAAAGAGAGAAAGAGAGAATTAGAGAGAGCATATTTAAATACACACAGGACACCGGATAAGACAAGAGAAATACTCCAGATGTAACAGACTGACCCTAGCCCCCCGACACATAAACTACTGCAGCATAAATACTGGAGGCTGAGACAGGAGGGATCAGAAGACACTGTGGCCCCATCCGATGATACCCCCGGACAGGGCCAAACAGGCAGGATATAACCCCACCCACTTTGCCAAAGCACAGCCCCCACACCACTAGAGGGATGTCTCCAACCACCAACTTACCGTCCTAAGACAAGGCCGAGTATAGCCCACAACGATCTCCGCCATGGCACAACCCAAGGGGGGGGGGGGGGGGGGGCGCCAACCCAGACAGGAAGACCACGTCAGTGACTCAACCCACTCAAGTGACGCACCCCTCCCATGGACGGCATGGAAGAACACCAGTAGGCCAGTGACTCAGCCTCTGTAAAAGGGTTAGAGGCAGAGAATCCCAGTGGAAAGAGGGGAACCGGCAAGGCAGAGACAGCAAGGGCGGTTCGTTGCTCCAGCCTTTCCGTTCACCTTCACACTCCTGGGCCAGACTATACTTAATCATTGGACCTACTGAAGAGATAAGTCTTCAGTAAAGACTTAAAGGTTGAGACTGAGTCTGCGTCTCTCACATTGGTAGGCAGACCATTCCATAAAAATGGAGCTCTATAGGAGAAAGCCCTACCTCCAGCCGTTTGCTTAGAAATTCTAGGGACAATTAGGAGGCCTGCGTCTTGTGACCGTAGCGTACGTGTAGGTATGTACGGCAGGACCAAATCGGAAAGATAGGTAGGAGCAAGCCCATGTAATGCTTTGTAGGTTAGCAGTAAAACCTTGAAATCAGCCCTTGCCTTAACAGGAAGCCAGTGTAGGGAGGCTAACACTGGAGTAATATGATCACATTTTTTGGTTCTAGTCAGGATTCTAGCAGCCGTATTTAGCACTAACTGAAGTTTATTTAGTGCTTTATCCGGGTAGCCGGAAAGTAGAGCATTGCAGTAGTCCAGCCTAGAAGTAACAAAAGCATGGATTAATTTTTCTGCGTCATTTTTGGACAGAAAATTTCTGATTTTTGCAATGTTACGTAGATGGAAAAAAGCTGTCCTTGAAACAGTCTTGATATGTTCTTCAAAAGAGAGATCAGGGTCCAGAGTAACGCCGAGGTCCTTCACAGTTTTATTTGAGACGACTGTACAACCATCCAGATTAATTGTCAGATTCAACAGAAGATCTCTTTGTTTCTTGGGACCTAGAACAAGCATCTCTGTTTTGTCCGAGTTTAAAAGTAGAAAGTTTGCAGCCATCCACTTCTTTATGTCTGAAACACAGGCTTCTAGCGAGGGCAATTTTGGGGCTTCACCATGTTTCATTGAAATGTACAGCTGTGTGTCGTCTGCATAGCAGTGAAATTTAACATTATGTTTTCGAATGACATCCCCAAGAGGTAAAATATATAGTGAAAACAATAGTGGTCCTAAAACGGAACCTTGAGGAACACCGAAATTTACAATTGATTTGTCAGAGGACAAACCATTCACAGAGACAAACTGATATCTTTCCGACAGATAAGATCTAAACCAGGCCAGAACTTGTCCATGTAGACCAATTTGGGTTTCCAATCTCTCCAAAAGAATGTGGTGATCGATGGTATCAAAAGCGGCACTAAGATCTAGGAGCACGAGGACAGATGCAGAGCCTCGGTCTGACGTCATTAAAAGGTCATTTACCACCTTCACAAGTGCAGTCTCAGTGCTATGATGGGGTCTAAAACCAGACTGAAGCGTTTCGTATACATTGTTTGTCTTCAGGAAGGCAGTCAGTTGCTGTGCAACAGCTTTTTCTAAAATTTTGGAGAGGAATGGAAGATTCGATATAGGCCGATAGTTTTTTATAATTTCTGGATCAAGATTCGGCTTTTTCAAGAGAGGCTTTATTACTGCCACTTTTAGTGAGCTTGGTACACATCCGGTGGATAGAGAGCCGTTTATTATGTTCAACATAGGAGGGCCAAGCACAGGAAGCAGCTCTTTCAGTAGTTTAGTTGGAATAGGGTCCAGTATGCAGCTTGAGGGTTTGGAGGCCATGATTATTTTCATCATTGCGTCAAGAGATATAGTACTAAAACACTTTAGTATCTCCCTTGATCCTAGGTCCTGGCAGAGTTGTGCAGACTCAGGACAATGGAGCTTTGGAGGAATACCCAGATTTAAAGAGGAGTCTGTAATTTGCTTTCTAATGATCATGATCTTTTCCTCAAAGAAGTTCATACATTTATTACTGCTGAAGTGAAAGCCATCCTCCATTTGCGAAGGCTGCTTTTTAGTTAGCTTTGCGACAGTATCAAAAAGAAATTTCGGATTGTTCTTATTTTCCTCAATTAAGTTGGAAAAATAGGATGATCGAGCAGCAGTAAGGGCTCTTCGATACTGCACGGTACTGTCTTTCCAAGCTAGTCGGAAGACTTCCCGTTTGGTGTGGCGCCATTTCCGTTCCAATTTTCTGGAAGCTTGCTTCAGAGCTCGTGTATTTTCTGTATACCAGGGAGCTAGTTTCTTATGACAGATGTTTTTAGTTTTTAGGGGTGCAACTGCATCTAGGGTATTGCGCAAGGTTAAATTGAGTTCCTCGGTTAGGTGGTTAACTGATTTTTGTCCTCTGACGTCCTTGGGTAGGCAGAGGCAGTCTGGAAGGGCATCAAGGAATCTTTGGGTTGTCTGAGAATTTATAGCACGACTTTTAATGCTCCTTGGTTGGGGTCTGAGCAGATTATTTGTTGCAATTGCAAACGTAATAAAATGGTGGTCCGATAGTCCAGGATTATGAGGAAAAACATTTAGATCCACAACATTTATTCCATGGGACAAAACTAGGTCCAGAGTATGACTGTGGCAGTGAGTAGGTCCAGAGACATGTTGGACAAAACCCACTGAGTCGATGATGGCTCCGAAAGCCTTTTGGAGTGGGTCTGTGGACTTTTCCATGTGAATGTTAAAGTCACCAAAAATTAGAATATGACTACAAGATCCGATAGGAATTCAGGGAACTCAGTGAGGAACACTGCATATGGCCCAGGAGGCCTATAAACAGTAGCTATAAAAAGTGAGTGAGTAGGCTGCATAGATTTCATGACTAGAAGCTCAAAAGACGAAAACGTCATTGTTGTTTTTTTTTTTGTAAATTGAAATTTGCTATCGTAAATGTTAGCAACACCTCCGCCTTTGCCGGATGCACGGGGGGTATGGTCACTAATGTAACCTGGGGGTGAGGCCTCATTTAACACAGTAAATTCATCAGGCATGGCTGCTCGCTGAAACTAATCGTCGGATTACTGTCGATTTCTAGAAAGTGTTTTACCTAATTATTTCGATCAATGGTGAGCTCACCCCGTGATGTGATTAATTATACATAGTAATTGCAATTAGCTAATTCATATTGTAGTTTACGTCAGCCCAGAGTTAGAAAATATGACTGCTTGTGTTGGGTCAATCTATCCTCAGTTAGCGATAGGACAAATGTAGCATACATTTTTTCCTGTTAGGATGATTGTGTTGTGATGTATATATATATTTCTGTGAATATCTGAACCATTTGCATCCAAAAATAAACTGCTCACATTCTGGAGATAAACTTTGTAAGGACTGTGTGTGTTTTGTGTAAATAGTTTCTGAAAAAAGTGTCCAGCTCAAACGCTGATTGTTGCGTCATTGGAAACTGTCCGTTCTAAATGAGTGTTCTAAAGAGTGTTCTAAACGAGGATTCTAAATGAGTGTTCTAAAAGAGCGTTCTAAATGAGCGTTCTAAATGAGTGTTCTAAAAGAGTGTTAGGCTATATAGTGCACTATGTTTGACCAAGGTCCACAGGTAATTGTAGTGCACAATTTAGTGTTCTAATCACACGGCGCTTCAGGGACCACTGTAGAACGATCACACCCCGTGTGACAGGCAGACAGGTTAGGGTTAGGAGGTGTTACTGTACAGACAGACAGACAGGTTAGGGTTAGGAGGTGTTACTGTACAGACAGACAGACAGACAGACAGGTTAGAGTTAGGAGGTGTTACTAGACAGACAGACAGACAGGTTAGGAGGTGTTACTATACAGACAGACAGACAGACGGGTTAGGAGGTGTTACTAGACAGACAGACAGGTTAGGGTTAGGAGGTGTTACTGAAAAGACAGACAGACAGACAGGTTAGGAGGTGTTACTATACAGACAGACAGACAGGTTAGGGTTAGGAGGTGTTACTGTACAGACAGACAGACAGACAGGTTAGGGTTAGGAGGTGTTACTAGACAGACAGACAGACAGACAGGTTAGGGTTAGGAGGTGTTACTATACAGACAGACAGACAGACAGACAGACAGGTTAGGGTTAGGAGGTGTTACTGAAAAGACAGACAGACAGACAGGTTAGGAGGTGTTACTGAACAGACAGACAGACAGACAGACAGACAGACAGACAGACAGACAGACAGGCAGACAGGCAGACAGACAGGTTAGAGTTAGGAGGTGTTACTATACAGACAGACAGACAGGTTAGGAGGTGTTACTGAACAGACAGACAGACAGACAGACAGACAGACAGGTTAGGAGGTGTTACTGAACAGACAGACAGGCAGACAGACAGGTTAGAGTTAGGAGGTGTTACTATACAGACAGACAGGTTAGGAGGTGTTACTGAACAGACAGACAGACAGACAGACAGGTTAGGAGGTGTTACTGAACAGACAGACAGACAGACAGACAGACAGACAGGCAGGCAGACAGACAGGTTAGAGTTAGGAGGTGTTACTATACAGACAGACAGACAGGTTAGGAGGTGTTACTGAACAGACAGACAGACAGACAGACAGACAGGTTAGGAGGTGTTACTGAACAGACAGACAGACAGACAGACAGACAGAGAGACAGACAGAGAGACAGGTTAGAGTTAGGAGGAAAAAAATGCATGGCTGCACGCTGAAACTAATCCTCGGATTACTGTCGATTTCTAGAAAGTGTTTTACCTAATTATTTCGATCAATGGTGAGCTCACCCCGTGATGTGATTAATTATACATAGTAATTGCAATTAGCTAATTCATATTGTAGTTCACGCCAGCCGAGAGTTAGAAAATATGACTGCTTGTGTTGGGTCAATCTTTTTTCAGTTAGCGCTACGACAAATGTAGCCTACATTTTTCCGGTTAGGATGATTGTATTGTGCTATATATATATATATATATATATATATATATATATATATATATATATATATATATATACTGCTCAAAAAAATAAAGGGAACACTTAAACAACACATCCTAGATCTGAATGAAATAAATAATCTTATTAAATACTTTTTTCTTTACATAGTTGAATGTGCTGACAACAAAATCACACAAAAATAATCAATGGAAATCCAATTTATCAACCCATGGAGGTCTGGATTTGGAGTCACACTCAAAATTAAAATGGAAAACCACACTACAGGCTGATCCAACTTTGATGTAATGTCCTTAAAACAAGTCAAAATGAGGCTCAGTAGTGTGTGTGGCCTCCACGTGCCTGTATGACCTCCCTACAACGCCTGGGCATGCTCCTGATGAGGTGGCGGATGGTCTCCTGAGGGATCTCCTCCCAGACCTGGACTAAAGCATCCGCCAACTCCTGGACAGTCTGTGGTGCAACGTGGCGTTGGTGGATGGAGCGAGACATGATGTCCCAGATGTGCTCAATTGGATTCAGGTCTGGGGAACGGGCGGGCCAGTCCATAGCATCAATGCCTTCCTCTTGCAGGAACTGCTGACACACTCCAGCCACATGAGGTCTAGCATTGTCTTGCATTAGGAGGAACCCAGGGCCAACCGCACCAGCATATGGTCTCACAAGGGGTCTGAGGATCTCATCTCGGTACCTAATGGCAGTCAGGCTACCTCTCAATTTAGAACACACATTTAGAACCCTCGTTTAGAACGCTCATTTAAACGCTCATTTAGAACCCTCGTTTAGAACGCTCATTTAGAACCCTCGTTTAGAACGCTCATTTAGAACGCTCTTTTAGAACCCTCGTTTAGAACGCTCTTTTAGAACCCTCATTTAGAACCCTCGTTTAGAACCCTCATTTAGAACGCTCTTTTAGAACCCTCATTTAGAACGCTCATTTACAACAACAATCAGCGTTTGAGCTGGACACTTTTTTCAGAAACTATTTACACAAAAACACACACAGTCCTTACAAAGTTTATCTCCAGAATGTGAGCAGTTTATTTTTTGAAGGAAATGGTTCATATATTCACAGAAGTATATATATTTAATCACTGAACAGTAGCAGAACTTACTTCATCTGTTCCTGACTCTGGATAGTGGATTAAAAAGACCACCTGTTGTTACATCAACACCAGACATCATGATTCATGGAAATGGACATTGTATTTTATCAAATATGAAAACCTTAAATCTCTTCAAATTCAAATCAGTCAGAAAATAAGGATTGTACATAAAACAGAGCAGAATAAATCATCACATCTGGGGACCATCACCACCAGCATGACTAGTATCTATGTGGACCCTACTACAGTTTAACCAGCTCAGCTATAGACTACACCAGCATGACTAGTATCTATGTGGACCCTACTACAGTTTAACCAGCTCAGCTATAGACTACACCAGCATGACTAGTATCTATGTGGACCCTACTACAGTTTAACCAGCTCAGCTATAGACTACACCAGCATGACTAGTATCTATGTGGACCCTACTACAGTTTAACCAGCTCAGCTATAGACTACACCAGCATGACTAGTATCTATGTGGACCCTACTACAGTTTAACCAGCTCAGCTATAGACTACACCAGCATGACTAGTATCTATGTGAACCCTACTACAGTTTAACCAGCTCAGCTATAGACTACACCAGCATGACTAGTATCTATGTGGACCCTACTACAGTTTAACCAGCTCAGCTATAGACTACACCAGCATGACTAGTATCTATGTGGACCCTACTACAGTTTAACCAGCTCAGCTATAGACTACACCAGCATGACTAGTATCTATGTGGACCCTACTACAGTTTAACCAGCTCAGCTATAGACTACACCAGCATGACTAGTATCTATGTGGACCCTA
>NW_027675358.1:140000-180000 GCF_965601325.2 Salmo salar
TTACTTCAAAACCACAGCAAACAGCTGGGACATATAGTAATATTATATATATATAATATTATATCACTGGGCTCCTCTGTGCTAACAAACCCTGTGTACCACCCCTCCTCTGTTTAACCTTGAATTTCGTTCAGAAAAACACTTCCACATTTAGCAAAACGAACCAACTCTTTACGGATCTGTTCGGTGGTAATAAACGGAGGCAGATTAGACACCACTACTCTTGTCGAAATCAGCACCAACACAACCCCTCACATAAATCATACTGGTAACTAGCCGGGTAACAAGACTCACCTTTTACATTACCACAACCACCGCCTTGTTCATTCTGGATACAGAGTGTATATGTTCCTCTCCCACCTGTTCACCGACCAGGATCAATAATTCCTCCACACCATTCTCCACAACGCACCTGAAGAGACAGCGTTTCTTCTCCACTCGGTTGAGGACATCAAACTACCCTACTCCCTCCTCAACTCTAACCGATAAACAGAGGAAACCAGTAAACAAACCCTCCCACCATGACAAAATACATTTGGAAAATAGGCAAAAGAATAGCTGCACTCTTTACGAACGACAAAACCTCACGTTACCAACTTCTTCTTCTTCTATGGTATAATGGCGGTCCTCAAACCAACGTTAAAGGAGCGTGGCGCCTCCTACTGTGCTGGAGTGTGTTCAATCACGGTTTACACCATTTCTAAATCCTCCTACCTAACTCAGTACTTCTGAGAAAATAAAAAAGATCCCTACTAACTTCTAATAGACCCTCCCCATCCCCCAAATCCCTTCCAACCCCCCATCCAACCCCCCATCCAACCTCAATGACCCTACACTTCAATCTTTCCATCTCTTCAACATCCTTACAACAATATAACCAACACATGCTCCACCGTTTCATTGACAATACCCTCCAGACACAAACCATTCACATGCTGCCAACCAGATGGAAGGACCAGTTCAATGTACAATGTCCTAAACACAATCGAGGAAACACCACCTCTCTCCTTCCTAATCTGACCTTTGAACCTTGGTCCACCGACCTTTCTTTGGAGGGCATATAAATGCCGTCCCTTGTGCTCAGAGTCCCATCTCTTCTGCCACACATCTATCAAAATGTCTCTGATCTCACATTTGTCCTCACCTCTACCCAGTGGAACATTAATATATATTAGATCTTGTTTTAAAGTTATTTTAGCTAACTAGTCTACAATTTCATTCCATTCACACCTGAATGTGCTGGGACCCAGCAGAATCTCACTACTAGACCCATTCTCTCAATTCTCCATAATAACATTAATACCTCCAATAGTAGGTCACTCCTAATAGATTTACCAGATGATAAACTATTCAATACAGACAGAGAATCTGAGGATACTATAATTCTAACAGGCTATACGTCCTCCACCCACTGGAGGACAACTATTATCACCAACAGTTCAACTGAGTACACTGACAGTTCATCTGTTAGTCTTCTACATATCTGCACATCACATTCAGGAAGGTAAACACCTGCTCCTGTGGGCCCACTATCTGGGCCCTTGGATCCATCTGTGAAAAGAGGTAAAAAAGCATAACAACTTCTACCAATGTAATTGTCAACCAGTTTCCCTTTATCACTGACTTCTGACCCAATCTTTCCTTTTGTCTACCAAGGTTAGATCAACAACAGGATCTGGGAGTAACCATGGAGGAACATCCCCTATCACCACAGAAAGGGCCAACCTCCAACTCCCTGAAACTACTCTCATCAGCAAGCTTTCCAACTGTCCAACCAAAACCACTGCCTTGTCTACTAGTATATTCCCAACAGTCATCTAGAACAGTAGCAGTGGGATGCTCAACCTCACAGCCTTTCAACCCAATAAGCTAATGACAACATCAGGCCAACTAACCCTACACTCATTAAAACCCACTACCCCCATTCCACTACTTTGACCCTATCTGCTCCTGCACCAGGCCAACTAACCCTACACTCATTAAAACCCACTACCCCATTCCACTACTTTGACCCTATCTGCTCCTGCACCAGGCCAACTAACCCTACACTCATTAAAACCCACTACCCCATTCCACTACTTTGACCCTATCTGCTCCTGCACCAGGCCAACTAACCCTACACTCATTAAAACCCACTAGCCCATTCCACTACTTTGACCCTATCTGCTCCTGCACCAGGCCAACTAACCCTACACTCATTAAAACCCACTAGCCCATTCCACTACTTTGACCCTATCTGCTCCTGCACCAGGCCAACTAACCCTACACTCATTAAAACCCACTAGCCCATTCCACTACTTTGACCCTATCTGCTCCTGCACCAGGCCAACTAACCCTACACTCATTAAAACCCACTACCCCATTCCACTACTTTGACCCGATCTGCTCCTGTAACCAGGCCACCGGCCTGGGAGGACGGGACACCACCACTCAACACACCCTGGAACTCTTCTGAAGTCAAATCTAGTATGACCAAATACTTCTCTGCAGCTGCCACCAAAACATATTTTTTTCTGTGATTTACATTCCATTTCTGCGGTACAGTTGATAACCATTTGCTATGAACACTAAGAAGCCAACCTTACTGAAGCATATATCACTGGTTGGCCCATCCCTCTGTGCTGTCACAGATCTACTACTCACAGGGATCCTCTCAGCATCCCTCAGCCTTGACCCATCCTCCTTTACTTTCTTCACTGCCTCAGCAGTGACAACCTGTTCCCAACAGTGGGGTCAGTGGGATTGGATAGGGGCCCCTCTACCTCTCTCTCTCTCTGCCTGGAGGAGACAGGTGAAATGGTGTGTCTCCTCTGGTCAACAATACTCACCTTGAGAGACTCCACAGCCTGTTGGAGCTCCTTCAGCTCCTTCTCTCTCTCCTGGAATCTCTGCTGGACCTTCTGCTGACTCATCCCCAGCTGCCTCTGTGGAGAATCACTCTTCAATCAGCTATCAAGCTTTATTAGTCCAGTAGATCAATAGTATAGTAATGTGACATAGGGCCCATAGAGAGGAAGATCTAAAAAAATGGATGGTCCATTTACTAAATGATATTTATTTGTTGCTATGTGAATGATTATAGTTTTTATGGTAGGACTACATGTATCAACAGGTTGAGACTGAACTTTGGACTCATAAAAGGGCATTCAGAATGATAATAGTCTTTGACATTATAAAATGGTGATACATTTAGAGAATCTGGGTTGACATATCAATATACTCAAGGTTTGTGTTCATATTTGTTCTGCTGAGGATTCATTTCATTTCAATGATCTCATATTCAAACAGCCTTAGTTCCTACTGTATCTTTAATTCTTTGTTTATCAGACAGTCACCAACAAGTTGTTCTGGTCTTACCTGTTTCTCAGTCCTCTCTGCTGCAGCTGACACTGTATCATGGCCTTTATGTTCATCCATCAAACACTGATAACAGATACAGTGCTGATCGGTACGACAGTAAACCTCCAGCAGTTTGTCATGATGAGAGCAGATCTTCTCCTGTAGTTGTGCGGTGGCTTTGACCAGCTTGTGCTTCTTCAAAGCAGGAGATTCGTAGTGAGATTGGAGGTGAGTCTCACAGTAAGAGGCCAGACACGCCAGACAGGACATGAGGGCTTTCTGCTTTCTGGTCCCAGTGCAGACATCACACGCCACATCTCTAGGTCCAGCATAGCACAGAGACGGAGGGGGAGCAGCCTGGAGTCCTGTCTTCTTCAGTTTCTCCACCAGCTCAGCCAACATGTTATTTTTACTCAGCGTAGGCCTCGGACTGAAGGTCTGTCTGCACTGAGGACAGCTATAGACCCCTTTCAGAACATCCTGATCCCAGCAGCCCTCAATACAGCTCCTACAGTAACTGTGTCCACAGGGGATGGCGACTGGTTCCTTCAGTAGATCCAGACAGACAGAACAACATAACTGGTCCTGGTCCAGCAGAACTCCCTGTTGAGCCATTTGGACGGTTGTTCACTCTCACACAGACAGACGACACAGAGACTCAGATCAGTTTCGTTTCCTCAGAAGAGAGTTTGTGGGAGGGGGAGGGATTTCCTGGTTCTGCCAGAGGGGTGGGGTTAGAGGGAGGGAGGGGTTAGAGGGAGGGAGGAAGAGAGAGAGGAACTGCATGCAACATCAAGAGGGAGACAAATAGTCTTGTTCCTTGGTTAGAGCCCTTAACATGGAATAAATGAAATAATGAATCTTAAAATGTGAGTTATTAGAATATAAATGGTAACAGTTTCTATGAAGTACATATTATAATTATTTTAATGACCTTTATAATGCCTTATAATACACTTATGTGTTCTAATAAGCAATAAGGCCTGAGGAGGTGTGGTATATGTAAGGATTGCGGACCTGGTGGCAGTGAAGTCAGACGCAGGAGAGCAGAGATAGGTAATAGCCGGAGCAGTTTAATACAAAACGAACCTACATGGGTACAAAACCCGATGCGCACCAGTAACAGAGTACAAGCACTTACAAACAAACAATTCCACACAAGGACATGGGGGGAACAGAGGGTTAAATACACAACAATTCATGATGGAAATGGAAACCAGATGTGTAAGAAAACAAGACAAAACAAATGGAAAATGAAAAAGTGGATCGACGATGACTAGAAGACCGGTGACGCCGACCGCCGAACAAGGAGAGGAAATGACTTCGGTGGAAGTGGTGACAGTATATGGCTAATATACAGTACCACGGCTAAGTGCTGTTTTTAGGCACGACGCAAAGCGGATTGAGAATTATGTAACACTTTCAAAAATACAATCAAATAAAAATGTTATTGGTCACATACACATATTTAGTAGATGTTATTGTGGGTGTAGTGAAATGCTTGTGTTCCTGGTTCCAACAGTGCAGTAGTATCTAACAATACACCCTAATGTAAATGTCACAGGTGTTGTAGGGTTTAGACCAAGACGCAGCGGGAAAATGTAAACTCATCTTCTTTTATTAAAGGACAAAGAACAGGCCAGTAAGGCACAAAGCTATACACAGCAACAATCTGCCACAAAACCCCCATGACTAACAAACTCCTAATTATAGGACCTTCAATCAGAGGCAACGATAACCAGCTGCCTCCAATTGAAGGTCCAACCCCAATAAACTAAACATAGAACTACAATAGACAAGACAGAACATAGAAATACACTAACATAGTCTATGTTCTAACAAACCCCTGACCACATAAAACAAACACCCCTCAACCTAAATACATAGCCCGAACCACATAAACCAAACACCCCTCTACCTAAATACATAGCCCGAACCACAGGATGCCTATTTAAAAACACTTTTTCAACATTTCAAGATAGCAGTTAGTTCAGTTTGATCTTATTAAAGACAGCTGTATCATTTTTTAAATTCATTTTGACATATTGTTTGGGACCACTTTTTTTGCTCTGTTTGAAGGCTGTCAGCTTCTTCTCAGGAAGAGAATCCTTAGCCTTTCAACTAATTTTCAAATGATAGGATGCCTATTTTAAAACACTTTCTCTACATTTCAAGATAGCAGTTAGTTAATTTTGATTATATCAAAGACAGCTGCTACTTTATTTTATTAATTTTCACAATTTTATTTTTTTACCCAAAATGATTCTAAGTCCACAGTCTCTGTCATTGAACTATGTTGAGCCGTGTGCCTGGTGATTGAACAGGTTACCAGGTGTGTTTTTGAATATAGTTCTTAATGGCTTCAGTGGTGTGTTGGGGTCCATTGCTTGCTAAGGGGGAACCTCCCACCCGGGTTCAGCCAACAGGGGGCGCCACCCAACCCCTCTAGTAAAACTGAATGTCTCTCTCTCTCTCAGGCTATGAAAAAAGCCCCACCTCCCCTCGCTCAGCCATTCTAACAGTGGAAGCCAGGATCTGTGAGAAACTATGATAATAAACTGTGAACAATAATGAAGCCATGTTTGTCTGTGTGAGTGAGGATTTATTATATAATTGTGTGATAACTTTAATTCTGTGATAACTTTATGTAATACATCCTCTGTTTCCTAACTGAATAAACATTTTAAGATAGCAGTTGGTTCAGTCTGATCATCTCATGTACTGTTGGAACTTTATTTTAATCCTTTTTCACTATTTTAGTATTTTTTTTTATGACAAATTCCAGAGCCTCTGTATACATTTTTACACAGTTTTTCCCCCACTCTCTACTTTGTACAATGACAGAGAAAGTGGGACTGTCGTTTTTCTGACAAGTTCTCTCATTGATCTCAGGTTCAGCCACCAGGGGGCACCCACCCTCCATGAAAACTTTCATAGGCTCTCTTTCACTCAGTAATCATGTAACAAGTCGACAGGCTCCCAGAGGCAAGGCAATCAAAGGCTCCAAGTCACTGAAGTGCCCATCAGCCCAGCCATTGGTATTATTCATACTGTTTAAATAAAAACAGAGGTCTTTAAACTCTTGAATATCTGAACTTGATACAGAGAAAAACAGGATGAGAGAAAGGAGGTTATGAACAAGACAAAACTATTTTTTATAGCATCATACATTTTTATTTATTTTATTTACAGTCAATTCTCTAAAAAACCAAAAGGGAATTGAGCACAAGGCAGATTAGCCGTTCTCCCTCCCAACAACATAATCCAATTATTTTTAGGGACTTTTCATCGTATATAATTTATTTATTTATATATATATATATATAATCTGTGGCGTGTGTTCATTTACAGGTCAGAGCTGTAAGGCAAGAGCCACATTCCAACACCTTTAAAATGTACCCCGCCCTCCCTCTCTTCCTTCCCTCCCTCCTTTCTTCCCTCTCTGCCTCCTTTCTTCACTCATCCTTCCTCTTTTTCCCCTCGTTCCCTCCTTCCTTCCCTCTCTCCCTCCTCTCTTCACTTATCCTTCCTCTTTTTCCCCTCGTTCCCTCCTTCCTTCCCTCTCTGCCTCCTTTCTTGAAATAATCAATGAATCAGACATGACTGAAAAAATGGAGTTCAAGCTTTTACACTTTCAAGTTGTGTCAAGTCAGTGATGTCACAAAGGACAAGGAGAGTAAGAAGGAAGGAAGGAAGGAAGGAAGGAAGGAAGGGTGCTTCTTTATAGTGCTGGGGTGTGACCCCGGTGTTCATCTTGCTGTCCGGAGAGAAACTGAACCCATCTCAGAGGATAAGTCCCAAATGGCACCCTACTCCCTATATAGCGCACCACTTTTGATCAGATCCCCATGGGCCCTGGACACAAGTAGTGCACTATATGAAGGGAATAGGGTGCCCTTTTGGGACGCAAACATGGTAACACACACACAGCCGGCCCACTTCTCCCTCCCCCATCTCCTCACCCACCCCGCTTAATAAAACCCAACATCAAAAAACAGGGAGAGAAAAATTCTAGATTAAGAGAGAAATGAATCAAAGAGAAAGAAGTCTGTCCATCCTCTCGTTCGCCCGGCCCTCCCTCTCGCACGTTAGAAGGTGTTCACATCTTCTTTCTCCATTAAACCCTCTTTTTATTCTTTATGTTCAGGTAATAGTTCTCAGTCCTCCCCTCCTCCCTCCGGTTTCATTTCAGAATACAAGAGGAGTTCACATATCTGTTTATCCATAGGTATCCGCTTTCACCATTGCCCACGGCAACCACCAATCATCAACGATAAACGGGCAGTTAGACACAAAAAACCCATCTGAAATTGCAAAAAGTGGAAGTTGTACTCCCGGTCCCCACCGCTAAGGGGGGGGGGGCATCTCCTTATTACTGTACCTCACCTCAGTCTCCTTCAAGTCTCTGGAGCTCACATCCTGGTCTGGGGTCTCTAATCAGAGGGAGGGAGGGCTACTCCTTATTACTGTACCTCACCTCAGTCTCCTTCAAGTCTCTGGAGCTCACATCCTGGTCTGGGGTCTCTAATCAGAGGGAGGGAGGGAGGGCTACTCCTTATTACTGTACCTCACCTCAGTCTCCTTCAAGTCTCTGGAGCTCACATCCTGGTCTGGGGTCTCTAATCAGAGGGAGGGAGGGAGGGCTACTCCTTATTACTGTACCTCACCTCAGTCTCCTTCAAGTCTCTGGAGCTCACATCCTGGTCTGGGGTCTCTAATCAGAGGGAGGGAGGGAGGGCTACTCCTTATTACTGTACCTCACCTCAGTCTCCTTCAAGTCTCTGGAGCTCACATCCTGGTCTGGGGTCTCTAATCAGAGGGAGGGAGGGAGGGCTACTCCTTATTACTGTACCTCACCTCAGTCTCCTTCAAGTCTCTGGAGCTCACATCCTGGTCTGGGGTCTCTAATCAGAGGGAGGGAGGGCTACTCCTTATTACTGTACCTCACCTCAGTCTCCTTCAAGTCTCTGGAGCTCACATCCTGGTCTGGGGTCTCTAATCAGAGGGAGGGAGGGCTACTCCTTATTACTGTACCTCACCTCAGTCTCCTTCAAGTCTCTGGAGCTCACATCCTGGTCTGGGGTCTCTAATCAGAGGGAGGGAGGGCATCTCCTTATTACTGTACCTCACCTCAGTCTCCTTCAAGTCTCTGGAGCTCACATCCTGGTCTGGGGTCTCTAATCAGAGGGAGGGAGGGAGGGCATCTCCTTATTACTGTACCTCACCTCAGTCTCCTTCAAGTCTCTGGAGCTCACATCCTGGTCTGGGGTCTCTAATCAGAGGGAGGGAGGGAGGGCATCTCCTTATTACTGTACCTCACCTCAGTCTCCTTCAAGTCTCTGGAGCTCACATCCTGGTCTGGGGTCTCTAATCAGAGGGAGGGAGGGCATCTCCTTATTACTGTACCTCACCTCAGTCTCCTTCAAGTCTCTGGAGCTCACATCCTGGTCTGGGGTCTCTAATCAGAGGGAGGGAGGGCTACTCCTTATTACTGTACCTCACCTCAGTCTCCTTCAAGTCTCTGGAGCTCACATCCTGGTCTGGGGTCTCTAATCAGAGGGAGGGAGGGAGGGCTACTCCTTATTACTGTACCTCACCTCAGTCTCCTTCAAGTCTCTGGAGCTCACATCCTGGTCTGGGGTCTCTAATCAGAGGGAGGGAGGGAGGGCTACTCCTTATTACTGTACCTCACCTCAGTCTCCTTCAAGTCTCTGGAGCTCACATCCTGGTCTGGGGTCTCTAATCAGAGGGAGGGAGGGAGGGCTACTCCTTATTACTGTACCTCACCTCAGTCTCCTTCAAGTCTCTGGAGCTCACATCCTGGTCTGGGGTCTCTAATCAGAGGGAGGGAGGGTGTTGTGTGTGAAATCCCAGCCATGGTGGGATAAGGTAGAGTTCATATCTCTTTCTCTCCCTCTCCTCCTTTCTCAATCTCTCTCTCAGAAAAGGTTCTCTTCAAAGATGGCCATCAAGTCGCTCTGGAAGTTGATGTCAATGGTGTCCGCCATCTGTAGAGAGAGGGGGATGAGAGACAGAGCGAGAGAGAGAGGAATTAGATGCAGTGTTAATCTTTCCCATCTCTTCTCAGCTAAACTACCTCTCCTCTGTATTATTGTAATATAACTGAATATACATAATATAACAAGAATATACATATATTAATAAGTATCTTTATGATGATTCTCTCCTCCTCTCTCCTGCTATACCAGTATATCATGTTAGTATTATAGTAGTATTACTGCTATACTAGTATAACATGTTAGTATTATAGTAGTATAACTGCTATAAAGTATTACCACCTCTCTTCTGCTAAACTAGTATTTTATGTTAGTATTATAGTAGTATTACTGCTATAAAGTATTACCACCTCTCTCCTACTATACTAGTATAACATGTTAGTATTATAGTAGTATTACTGCTATAAAGTATTACCACCTCTCTCCTACTATACTAGTATAACATGTTAGTATTATAGTAGTATCACTGCTATAAAGTATTACCACCTCTCTCCTGCTATACTAGTATAACATGTTAGTATTATAGTAGTATTACTGCTATAAAGTATTACCACCTCTCTCCTGCTATACTAGTATAACATGTTAGTATTATAGTAGTATTACTGCTATAAAGTATTACCGCCTCTCTCCTACTATACTAGTATAACATGTTAGTATTATAGTAGTATAACTGCTATAAAGTATTACCACCTCTCTTCTGCTAGAAAAGTATATTATGTTAGTATTATAGTAGTATTACTGCTATAAAGTATTACCGCCTCTCTCCTGCTATACTAGTATAACATGTTAGTATTATAGTAGTATTACTGCTATAAAGTATTACCGCCTCTCTCCTGCTATACTAGTATAACATGTTAGTATTATAGTAGTATTACCAACTCTCTCCTGCTATACCAGTATATCATGTTAGTATTATAGTAGTATTACTGCTATAAAGTATTGCCACCTCTCTCCTGCTATACCAGTATAACATGTTAGTATTATAGTAGTATTACTGCTATAAAGTATTACCACCTCTCTCCTCCTCCTTTCCTGCTCGCGGCGTCTCGCCAGCTCCCTCTGCTGGTCCATGGCGTTCTGCTGCGGCCGAGGGTGTGGCCTGTTGAGTGGGAGGGGCCTGTGGGGAGTCGGCGGGAGGGGTTGAGGCGAAAGTTGCTCCTGGCGACGGCGAGTGTCCTCCTGGACACGCCCCCTCCCCTGCTGCTCCACAGAGTCCTCGTCGTCAAGGCTACTGGAGAAGAGAAAGTGGAGTGTCAGAGGGGGATGAGCTTAGATGGGGTGCTAGAATGAGCTTCTCCCTCTCCTCCTCCTCCTCCCTTTCCCTCCCTCCATCCTTCCCTCTTACCGTAGTTTCTCCTGCTCTCTCCTGGCCTGTGCTTTTAGCTGTTTCTCTCTCTCCTTCTCTCGGGCGACGCGACGGACCTGTTCGAAGCTGTCGCTAGAGGAGCGGACAGCGGAGGCGGGGGTGGACTGAGAACGCTGGGCCAAGAACCCATGTTCTTTAACTTCACATCCTGGGAGGGGAGGGAGAAAGTGTAGTGGGAGGGGGAAGAGTGCCACACAGACATTTCGTTAACACCCACTTTTTAAAGACATTTCACCTCCATTTTAATAACACTGCCTTACAGGAGAAGTTCTTTTTTTTAAACAACTAAATCTATTTTATTTATGTAAGTTGAATTTCATAGTAAGGGTCCAGACACTTTTTTTTTTGTGATTTCACATGCTTTTGAGAAACTTACCCCAACCAGCAAATCATGTTTTTGGGAAACCCGAGCAAATCACATCCTCATTTTGTAGTTGTGTTTCGTTAAAGCCTATTTATTGTTGTTACAAGCCGTGTTTCATTAAAGCCTGTGTAAAGTTAATTTGTTTCAATGTACCGGTAGGCACCTGCGGCTTATAGACATGTGCGACTTATTTATGTTCAAAATAATACTTTTTTTAAAATTCAGTGGGTGCGGCTTATATTCAGGTGCGCTTAATAGTCCGGGAAATTACGCCAGTTGTTCTGTATAGACGCATAAACACTCCCGTCTACAGACTTCCTTTGGACGACCGATATCTAATGAGGCTTTGGCTAGTTGTTCTGGACGACCGATATCTAATGAGGCTTTGGCTAGTTGTTCTGGACGACCGATATCTAATGAGGCTTTGGCTAGTTGTCCTGGACGACCGATATCTAATGAGGCTTTGGCTAGTTGTCCTGGACGACCGATATCTAATGAGGCTTTGGCTAGTTGTCCTGGACGACCGATATCTAATGAGGCTTTGGCTAGTTGTTCTGGACGACCGATATCTAATGAGGCTTTGGCTAGTTGTTCTGGACGACCGATATCTAATGAGGCTTTGGCTAGTTGTCCTGGACGACCGATATCTAATGAGGCTTTGGCTAGTTGTTCTGGACGACCGATATCTAATGAGGCTTTGGCTAGTTGTTCTGGACGACCGATATCTAATGAGGCTTTGGCTAGCTGTTCTGGACGACCGATATCTAATGAGGCTTTGGCTAGTTGTTCTGGACGACCGATATCTAATGAGGCTTTGGCCCCTGAAAAAGGGGAGAAATAATCCCGAGTGTGATACGGTATTGTTTCCTCACTGAGAACTTTTACTGTAATGAGGAAAAGACCGCGATTTCCCCGCGAACTTGGCTGGAGACCAGAGCAATCGATCTCAGGCTCATAGATTAAAGAGCATTTAGTAGATCACAGATTAACACTTTTCCCCTTCAATTTGGCACCACAAAATAAAGTAATCAATATAACGGTTTACACATTCCTTTTACAATTCTTACCTTTTGTACGCTTGATGGATTTTTAACTTTTTAACACAATTATATGAATGTTATCCATCTCTATCAACTAATACAGAATGCATGATATTTTTAACCTTAGATGTTTTAAGATCCTCACATACTATGAACTTACTAATAATTTTTAATGTATAACAGGCTATGAGTATTTCCTGTAACCTGTCACATATACAGGGGGTACCAGGTAGTAATGAGGCTATATACAGGGGGTACCAGGTAGTAATGAGGCTATATACAGGGGGTACCAGGTAGTAATGAGGCTATATACAGGGGGTACCAGGTAGTAATGAGGCTATATACAGGGGCTACCAGGTAGTAATGAGGCTATATACAGGGGGTACCAGGTAGTAATGAGGCTATATACAGGGGGTACCGGGTAGTAATGAGGCTATATACAGGGGGTACCAGGTAGTAATGAGGCTATATACAGGGGGTACCAGGTAGTAATGAGGCTATATACAGGGGGTACCAGGTAGTAATGAGGCTATATACAGGGGGTACCAGGTAGTAATGAGGCTATATACAGGGGGTACCAGGTAGTAATGAGGCTATATACAGGGGGTACCAGGTAGTAATGAGCGCTATATACAGGGGGTACCAGGTAGTAATGAGGCTATATACAGGGGGTACCAGGTAGTAATGAGGCTATATACAGGGGGTACCAGGTAGTAATGAGGCTATATACAGGGGGTACCAGGTAGTAATGAGGCTATATACAGGGGGTACCGGGTAGTAATGAGGTTATATACAGGGGGTACCGGGTAGTAATGAGGCTATATACAGGGGGTACCAGGTAGTAATGAGGCTATATACAGGGGGTACCAGGTAGTAATGAGGCTATATACAGGGGGTACCAGGTAGTAATGAGGCTATATACAGGGGGTACCAGGTAGTAATGAGGCTATATACAGGGGGTACCAGGTAGTAATGAGGCTATATACAGGGGGTACCGGGTAGTAATGAGGCTATATACAGGGGGTACCAGGTAGTAATGAGGTTATATACAGGGGGTACCTCCTCTCCTCTCTGACTAATGACTGACTCCTGGAGGATCCTGGGAGCGTCCGCGGACAGGATGGCGTGCATTGCCACGGCGATGATCGTCCCCGCCCCCCTCTCCCTCAGCATCTCCGCTGCCGCCACGAAACCCACCGCATCATCGATGATGTCATCCTGACACACACACACACACACACACACACACACACACACACACACACACACACACACACACACACACACACACACACACACACACACACACACACACACACACACACACAGAGACTGATAGATTATGGTAAAGGTCCTGAGGACAGGGTACTAACCTACCCAACCCTCTAACGGGGTACTAACCTACCCAACCCTCTAACGGGGTACTAACCTACCCAACCCTCTAACAGGGTACTAACCTACCCAACCCTCTAACTAACAGGGTACTAACCTACCCAACCCCCTAACAGGGTACTAACCTACCCAACCCTCTAACAGGGTACTAACCTACCCAACCCTCTAACGGGGTACTAACCTACCCAACCCTCTAACAGGGTACTAACCTACCCAACCCTCTAACGGGGTACTAACCTACCCAACCCTCTAACAGGGTACTAACCTACCCAACCCTCTAATGGGGTACTAACCCACCCAAACCTTCTAAAGGGGTACTAACCCCCCCAACCCTCTAACGGGGTACTAACCTACCCAACCCTCTAACGGGGTACTAACCTACCCAACCCTCTAACGGGGTACTAACCCACCCAACCCTCTAACAGGGTACTAACCTACCCAACCCTCTAACGGGGTACTAACCCACCCAACCCTCTAACAGGGTACTAACCTACCCAACCCCCTAACAGGGTACTAACCCACCCAACCCTCTAACAGGGTACTAACCTACCCAACCCTCTAACAGGGTACTAACCTACCCAACCCTCTAACGGGGTACTAACCTACCCAACCCTCTAACAGGGTACTAACCTACCCAACCCTCTAATGGGGTACTAACCCACCCAAACCTTCTAAAGGGGTACTAACCTACCCAACCCTCTAACGGGGTACTAACCTACCCAACCCTCTAACGGGGTACTAACCCACCCAACCCTCTAACAGGGTACTAACCTACCCAACCCTCTAACGGGGTACTAACCCACCCAACCCTCTAACAGGGTACTAACCTACCCAACCCCCTAACAGGGTACTAACCCACCCAACCCTCTAACAGGGTACTAACCTACCCAACCCTCTAACAGGGTACTAACCTACCCAACCCTCTAACAGGGTACTAACCTACCCAACCCTCTAACAGGGTACTAACCTACCCAACCCTCTAACAGGGTACTAACCTACCCAACCCTCTAACGGGGTACTAACCTACCCAACCCTCTAACGGGGTACTAACCTACCCAACCCTCTAACGGGGTACTAACCTACCCAACCCTCTAACGGGGTACTAACCTACCCAACCCTCTAACGGGGTACTAACCTACCCAACCCTCTAACAGGGTACTAACCTACCCAACCCTCTAACGGGGTACTAACCTACCCAACCCTCTAACGGGGTAATAACCTACCCAACCCTCTAACGGGGTACTAACCTACCCAACCCTCTAACAGGGTACTAACCTACCCAACCCCCTAACAGGGTACTAACCTACCCAACCCTCTAACGGGGTACTAACCTACCCAACCCTCTAACGGGGTACTAACCTACCCAACCCTCTAACGGGGTACTAACCTACCCAACCCTCTAACGGGGTACTAACCTACCCAACCCTCTAACGGGGTACTAACCTACCCAACCCTCTAACGGGGTACTAACCTACCCAACCCTCTAACGGGGTACTAACCTACCCAACCCTCTAACGGGGTACTAACCTACCCAACCCTCTAACGGGGTACTAACCTACCCAACCCTCTAACGGGGTACTAACCTACCCAACCCTCTAACGGGGTACTAACCTACCCAACCCCCTAACGGGGTACTAACCTACCCAACCCTCTAACGGGGTACTAACCTACCCAACCCTCTAACGGGGTACTAACCTACCCAACCCTCTAACGGGGTACTAACCTACCCAACCCTCTAACGGGGTACTAACCTACCCAACCCTCTAACGGGGTACTAACCTACCCAACCCTCTAACGGGGTACTAACCTACCCAACCCTCTAACGGGGTACTAACCTACCCAACCCTCTAACGGGGTACTAACCTACCCAACCCTCTAACGGGGTACTAACCTACCCAACCCTCTAACAGGGTACTAACCTACCCAACCCTCTAACAGGGTACTAACCTACCCAACCCTCTAACGGGGTACTAACCTACCCAACCCTCTAACAGGGTACTAACCTACCCAACCCTGCCTTTAGGGAACTGTGGTTGTGGGTAGTGTAGTCCTACCTCCTCCTGTATGTACTGCAGTAGGAGGGGGTTGTGGGTAGTGTAGTCCTACCTCCTCCTGTACATACTGCAGTAGGAGGGGGTTGTGGGTAGTGTAATCCTACCTCCTCCTGGATGTACTGCAGTAGGAGGGGGTTGTGGGTAGTGTAGTCCTACCTCCTCCTGTATGTACTGCAGTAGGAGGGGTTGTGGGTAGTGTAGTCCTACCTCCTCCTGTAGATACTGCAGTAGGAGGGGGTTGTGGGTAGTGTAGTCCTACCTCCTGTATGTACTGCAGTAGGAGGGGGTTGTGGGTAGTGTAGTCCTACCTCCTCCTGTACGTACTGCAGTAGGAGGGGGTTGTGGGTAGTGTAGTCCTACCTCCTCCTGTTTGTACTGCAGTAGGAGGGGGTTGTGGGTAGTGTAATCCTACCTCCTCCTGGATGTACTGCAGTAGGAGGGGGTTATGCAAATTAACTGAATCCCCCCCAAAAAAACATTTCCACTGCATTTCAGCCCTGCCACAAAAGGACCAGCATGTCAGTGATTCTCTCGTTAACAGGTGTGAGTGTTGACGAGGACAAGGCTGGAGATCACTCTGTCATGCTGATTGAGTTCGAATAACAGACTGGAAGCTTCGGGTGTACACCGTTAGTTTATACTGGATACACCTGGTGTACACCGTTAGTTTATACTGGATACACCTGGTGTACACCGTTAGTTTATACTGCATACACCGGGTGTACAACCTTAGTTTATACTGGATACACCGGGTGTACACCGTTAGTTTATACTGGATACACCGGGTGTACACCGTTAGTTTATACTGGATACACAGGGTGGACACCATTTAGTTTATACTGGATACACCGGGTGTACAACTTTAGTTTATACTGAATACACCGGGGGTACACCGTTAGTTTATACTGGATACACCGGGTGGGTTAGTTCTTCTTGAGAGAACTAACCCAAAATGAGTCGAACTAACCCAAAATTAGTTGAAAGGCTAAGGGATTCTCTTCCTGAGAAGAAGCTGACAGCCTTCAAACAGAGCAAAAAAAGTGGTCCCAAACAATATGTCAAAATGAATAAAAAAATGATACAGCTGTCTTTAATAAGATCAAACTGAACTAACTGCTATCTTGAAATGTTGAAAAAGTGTTTTTAAATAGGCATCCTATCATTTGAAAATTAGTTGAAAGGCTAAGTGATTCTCCTCCTGAGAAGAAGCTGACAGCCTTCAAACATAGTGCAAAAAAAGTGTCACTGAGAAATAGGATAATTATGAAACATGAAAACTATATTGTCTGACTCAGCTACTATGCATGTTGGTTGGACAACACGAACACTTCGCTCGCTACATGTGAAAATTAAAAAGGATGGTTAGGATACTTAGCATGTTAGCTAACCCTTCCCTAACCACTAGCCCAGGGGTTCTCAAACTTTTTTGTGATAGCAAATTCATCAGTGACCCCCTCATAATCAGAACACAACTCGAGTGAGATAAAAAATATCATACAAGGAGTTTTACCATGATTTCGTGTGCAAGGCCGGACAAACCAAGTCTCGGGCCCTGAGAATGAACATTTTAAAGGTCTGCCTCTTGGAGGGAAAAAAACTTGCTAATGTTGTCATGGGGCAGAGAAATGTTTCTTGTTGCAACTATAACGCTAATATCCTGCAGTTCTACACATGTTGTCATGGGGCAGAGAAATGTTTCTTGTTGCAACTATAACGCTAATATCCTGCAGTTCTACACATGTTGTCATGGGGCAGAGAAATGTTTCTTGTTGCAACTATAACGCTAATATCCTGCAGTTCTACACATGTTGTCATGGGGCAGAGAAATGTTTCTTGTTGCAACTATAACGCTAATATCCTGCAGTTCTACACATGTTGTCATGGGGCAGAGAAATGTTTCTTGTTGCAACTATAACGCTAATATCCTGCAGTTCTACACATGTTGTCATGGGGCAGAGAAATGTTTCTTGTTGCAACTATAACGCTAATATCCTGCAGTTCTACACATGTTGTCATGAGGCAGAGAAATGTTTCTTGTTGCAACTATAACGCTAATATCCTGCAGTTCTACACATGTTGTCATGAGGCAGAGAAATGTTTCTTGTTGCAACTATAACGCTAATATCCTGCAGTTCTACACATGTTGTCATGGGGCAGAGAAATGTTTCTTGTTGCAACTATAACGCTAATATCCTGCAGTTCTACACATGTTGTCATGAGGCAGAGAGAAAACGACTGTGTAACGAAGACGCTGTGAGTTGAGAAGCAGGTGAAACGTTTAATAAAACAACAAACGAGACAACATAACAGTAGCGTCTTTGCATGTACACAGGATCAATACTGACTGGGGAAGGAACCTAAGGGAGGGCCAGATATAGGGGTGGTAATAAGTAAGGTAATGGAGTCCAGGTTTGCCTCATGACAACGTGCAGGTGCTCGTAATGATGGATCCCAGGACCGGCGGTTAGTATACCGGCGACGTCAAACACCGGAGGGGAGGAGCGAGAGCAGACGTGACAGACTGCCACCTCTCATTGAAGCCATGGAAGTTCACGGCCGACCGCACCACTGCAGGCATTGTTAGCAGAAAACAGGATCCCCCATAATAGTGAAATAAATAAATAGAAAGTCAATCATGGTACCAATAAATGCTTCTAATACACCAGATGTATGTCCTTGAACCGATTATGTTTAAATCTCATTTAAAAAGCATTTTTGAAACGGTCTGTTTGAGATACAAGTTTGAGGTGGCTTTTTTAAAGTATTTTTTCTCCAATTAATGCTTCGGCCACAAATACGAGTATAGTCAAAATTATTTGGGTATGAGTTAACAGAACATTAACTTTTAAAAGTTTGATTTTCACTGGACAATTACTTTAAATTACAGTGCATTTATGTAAAAAAAATATAGTATTGAAGTATTGAGATGGAAAATGTATAATAGGTGGAGTACTGTGGATACCAATAGGCTCATGTTGCCCAAGGTTTAATAACAAACATTGTAGATTAATAATATTACATTGTATTGTATTACACCCTCTAAACTTCCACGGATCCCTGGGGCAAAATGTGTTTTTTCAGTTGTTGGATCCCCCCGCTCCCTTTTGCCCTCAGAACAACCTCAATGCGTTGGAGCATGGACTCTACAAGGTGTCGAAAGCATTCCACAGGGATGCTGGCCCATGTTGACTCAAATGCTTCCCACAGTTGTGTCAAGTTGGCTGGATGTCCTTTTGTCTTGCCCATTTACCTTCTGAATGGCACACATACACAGTACATGTCTCAATTGTCTCAAGGCTTAAAAAGCCTTCTTTAACCTGTCTCCTCTCTTTCATCTACACGGATGGAAGTGGATTTAACAGGTGACATCAATAAGGGATCATATCTTTTTCCTGAATCCCCTGTTTTCAATACAGGTATAACGACACTGAGCTTTTTTTTCGAAAATGTTTTATGAGGTTGGAGAACACATTTGGGAGGGATCTTGAAACTTTGCCGCAAGTGGATCTTTTAGCAAGACAATAACCCCAAGCACACATCAAAATCCACAAAGAAATGGTTAATTGACCACAAAATCAACATTTTGAATGGCCGTCTCAGGATTTGATCCCCATTGAAAACCTGTGGTTTGAATTGAAGAGGGCAGTCCATAAACGCAGACGAAGGATATCAAGGATCTGGAAATATTCTGTATGGAGGAGTGGTCTAAGATCCATCCCAATGTGTTCTCCAATCATCATTAAAAAAGTGTTTAAGGCTGTGTTGTTATCCTCGCAAGGGGAGGATGCTAGAGTATTAAAAACAGGGGTGCCAATCATTTTGATAATTTTGTATTACTTGTTTAACAAAATCTCTTGCTCTGAGCACTTGCATTAGTATAAAATAATATAATTTTCCCTTTTTTTGCATTCAAATACTGTAGAATTAGTAGTATTTGTATTATATATTTTATATAGTATTTTTTGCTCATCTTTCTCAAGGGTGCCAATAATTTGGGACTTGACTGTATGTAATCAAATAGTCCATATTTCAGAGGTACCTTTTGTATGAGGTAAGATGTTCCTTCTAAATCTTGTTATTGCGTAACATTTTTATGCTTGTCTTTGAAACGAATAGTCCAAGAGTACCCAATGTTCAGAACCAGATTTTGGTTTCAGCTGACAACTACATACCTTTGCCTTTCAATCTCCTACACAATATCCCCTTGACTGGTGTGCATGAAGATATCAAGAGAGACAGACATCTAGCAAGAAAAAGTCAATTGGAGGGAACACTGACAGATCAGCGCAACAAGACCATGGATTTTTACACTGGCTGCAGTGAGCAGAAAGCAAGAAAACTCAATAAAAAAATGTGAAAATGCGTAAAATAACATTGTGAATCCGACTGAGTGAAAACAATTCACAATTCTCCTACATTTACAGTCCTAGTTATCATTGCCCAAAACAAAGGGAATCATTTCAAACATCTCACACATTTTTGCTTATTGTGTCCATTGACTAGAATTCATATATATTTGGGTTAAAAGACCAATTCAGTGGAAAAACAAAATGGGGTAAAAATAGCCCAGCCCAGTTAATATTGACTGCAGCTGCAGCTCTTCAGGCAGCAGCACTCCCACTTCATCTTACGTTAGGGACACAGATCAAGGGTTCTCCAGGGACTGACAGTATTCTTCAAGCTAATTACATCCAGTTTATTTGGGGTGTCAGGTAGCCTAGTGCCTAGTGGTTAGCGCATTGGGCCAGTAACCGAAAGGTTGTTGGATCGAATCCCTGAGCTGACAAGGTAAAAAATCTGTCATTCTGCCCTAAATAAGGCAGTTAACCCACTGTTCCCTGGTAGGCTGTCATTGTAAATAAGAATTTGTTCTTAACTGACTTGCCTAGTCAAAATAAAAGGTTAAATTGACAGCACCTTGTCTCTGCAAGCCAAGTAGGAAGGTTAGTTCACCTCACAAACCAGAGTCCATTTTTTTATTTTGATTAACATCGAGGATGAGTGCCATGGGAACTATCGGTATGGCCCAGCAGGACCAGCCTAAGTGACAGGCCTCACATGTTTAATATAATGCACACAAAATAATGGAGCCCTTAACCTTCACGGCACATTCAACGTTTTTTTTTTCTCTCCATGCAATCCTCGCACGCAGACGTATGTGTGTGTGCAACAGGCTGAATGAAGCTAATGAATCCAACATGGACAGAGAGGCTGCATTGTTTTGTTCATCATGAACCATGCCTATAGACCAATCACCATGACTAATTAGCTCAACTAAGAGCAGCAATTTACTCTACAGGCCATAATGGGAGGTGGAAGCTCAACTTGCAATATTTAATGCTCTTATATAATGACACATAACCAGTGGTGTAAAGTACTCAAGTAAAAATACTTTAAAGTACTACTTAAGTCATTTTCTGGGGGGTATCTGTACTTTACTATTTATATTTGACAACTTTTACTTTTACTTTGCTACCTTCCTAAAGAAAATAATGTACTTTTTACTCCATACATTTTCCCTGACACCCAGAAGTACTTGTTATGTTTCGAATGCTTAGCAAGACAGGAAAAAGGTCAAATTCACACACTTATCAAGAGAACATCCCTGGTCATCCCTTCTAACTCTGGCAGACTCACTAATCACAAATGCGTTGTTTTTAAATGATGTTGGAGTGTTGGAGTGTGCCCCTGGCTATCTGTAAAAAAAAAAGGCAATAAAAAAATGGTGCTGTCTGGTTTGCTGGGAGTTAAAAAAATGAACCCCAAAAGGTTCTTTGAGGAACCATGATAAGGGGTTCTTCGAAGAACTTAGAGGAGTTCCCACAAAATGTTCTTCAAATAACTTATAGGGGTTCCCCCACAGTTCCAGTTTGAAGAACCCCTAAAGGATACTCCAGGAACCTTTACTTTTTAGAGTGTATATTGATAAAAGTCACCTGGTCCGAGAGACATTTACATAGTTATACATGTATAAACCAATTTGGGGTGAAATAGCGGCCACAACAGACAGACCTGATATCGACCATAATTCGACGTCCATGGACGTCACGTGCTGAGGGGGTATGACCAAAGTTATTCTATTTAGCTACACTTTGTAGTACATTTTTACACTATAATAAATGTTTCTGATGCCACATCGCCCGTTTTCAAAGGGAGTCGTTGGTTTTTAGGGGCAGTCGCTTTTTAGCTTTTTGTCTGAAAGTATTTTCTCAACTGCGATACCAACTCCACTCTATAAGGAATGTGAAATGATTTATACTTGTACTTTTAATACTTAAGTATATTTTAACAATTACATTTACTTTTGATATTTAAAACCAAATACTTTTAGACTTTTACTTTCCCTTTTACTTGAGTAATTTTCTATTAAAGGTATTTTTACTTTTACTCAAGGATGACAATTCAGTACTTTTTTCCACCACTGCACATAACTGAGATTTATAGCTGGTAAGATCCCTGGGTGGACCAATTCAAAACTGTGGGGATATAGAAAATCTGATTACAGCTATTATTATAAATTAAACTGAGCCTTACACTGTGCATTCCATCTCAATTATATGAGGATTAAGAACGACTAAGACCTGAAATCAAAATGCTGAACAAAAGAAAAAAAGCATTTTGTTTGATGGCATACAGATTTATCTTTTAAGTTTCGGGAGGTACAAGATCTGTACCCTTGTTAAACGTCTTTGGTTGTAACTAAAGTGGAGATGACAGGCGGAAATGTCCCCTGTGTGCCCATAGCAATGCCTGAGGCTGTGGGGGACACTGTCACAACAACTACACAACTGATCCTCACAGCAAGACATGACTTCATCCGCACAATCTTTTAGTTTTACAACAAAACAAATCTCACAAACCAATGCAAATGACAAAAGAGAAGCAGTATAACAATAGACTAACAAATGCCCTTGATACAAATTAAAATGGATATAGAGGTGTCTGTGGAAAGTAAAATGCCTAAGTGGTAGGCAGAAGTGTGTGGTGAACGTTTGAGGAGCAGTGGTAGCTAGCTGGGTAAGGAGGGCTGACTGACCACGGGGCTTATGAAGCTTGTGTTTGTCATGCATGCAGTGGATGTGTGTTTGTTTGTGTGAGGAGAGCCGTGGCGATCTCCTTGGGTGAGAGGCGAGGCGTAGGGAAGGCTGTTGGATTAGGGGCTAGGTCAGGGCTCCCACCCTGGAGCAGGAATAATGGACTGGCCATCTCTACTCGATGTCCCCCCAAGCCAGGGCTGTCTTTACTGTCATGGCCTAGCTGTACTAGAACACAGCAGTGACTCCATCTCTCTCACACTCCCTCGCCTCCTTATCTCTTTTCTACCCTTCTCCAAAGTCCACTCAATCTATGACGACTCCCCCATACTGCATATCTCTTCCCAGCCTTCTCTTTCCACACCTTCTCTCATCTACCTCTTACTTTCTCTATGAATCCATTTTATTTTGCTGTTACAGGATGTGTGAAGAGCACTGTGAAAGGCGCTTTATTCCTGAATCCAGCTATCCGTAGATCTATAGGTGACTCCTCGCTTGCTCTGTTGATCTTTGTTGTGTTTGTTAACCATGTACAGTAGTCTCATCGTTCTACTCCCTGTCAATATACTGTGGTCTCAATCACACTCATCTAATGAACAGGCACCCCACCCAGAGCACGTCACTCCATCAACTGTCCTGCTGTCTGCAGCTAGGGAGAGCCAGCAGCACAGGACTTAGTGAACAAAGCAACACATATTGTGAGTGTGACTGTATCTGTGTGTACGGTATGAGAAGAGCGATACAGAGACACAGAACGTCATTGTTCTCTACACTCAATCATAAAAGTTCACTTTCCAAAGCACATCTTTGTTTTTTGTTTTTTACCTGGAAGCCATATCAAATATATCTCAGATTATAAGTAAATGCATAGTAACAGCTCATTACCACAATTAAACTAAACAACACAGCCTCTGTCGACACATCATCTGGCTTCAGACAGAAGCTGTTGAATATTTTTTTACCGCAAACATAACATACAGTCTGCAAGCGTATGAAATATACATAACTCGGCATCTAGTAGATATTCAGTTTTCCCGATTATAAACAGATAGAAATGCCATGCACCACAAGTGATTCATTTCAATAAAAAGGCTTACTTCAAGTCTAGCAAACCAAACACTATAATTTCAGTACAACATGCAGTTGAACACATGTACAGTATATAAACTATCAAGAGAATCTCACCTGCATTGTCACTGCACTTGTTAAAAGTCCACCTTTAGTGCCTGCAATATTGTGGAGAAGTATATGGTCCAATGGTCATTGATGCCCTTTTCGGAGTAAATCCGGCTGATAGGAGACAGGAAATGTATAGTCCTTGTATCACGCTGCCTCCACAGAATTCGTACACCTACAGTAGACAGAGAAGCACTGCGTCACTGTACTGTCTTTCTTGCATTCTTTATTTACTTCACTCTCTGTGTTTCAGCCTTCGCTATCTGTCTGTCTCTCTCTCACTCTCTCTCAACCTCTTTTGCTTTCTCTCTCTCTCTCTCTAGTAGTCTCTGAGTCTCTCTCACATGAGCACGCTTTCTCGCTCTTCCACAATTACAGCTGCAAGCTACAGTCCACACAGAGCAGCTTCTCTCTCCCAGTCTCTTTCCCCCACACTTTCCCTCCCCCTTCTGTCTCTCACCACTCCAAGCGACTTATATGCCCTATGTCTTGTGCGCTCTCTACACTCATAAAAAAGGTGCTATCTGTCCCCATAAGAGAACCATTTGACTAACCTTTTTTGGTTCCAAGTAGAACACTTTTGGTTCCTGATAGAAACTTTGAGGTTCCATGTAGAACCATTTCCACAGAGGGTTCTACATGGAACTAGTGCTGAGCGATAAGTGTTTTTTGAGCTCGATTCGGTTTTGGGTTCGATTATAAAAAAATAATTATGTTTTTTTATTTTGTTTACGATAATTTTTTTCAAAATTAAATGCATTATGAAATAATGACATTCAAAGGATTTTAGAGCTTTTTAATTGAAATTCTAAAGCCAACAACAGTGAACATTCACATTCAATTATTTCTGTCAGGTCCACATTGGGTTGACATCAATAGAAAAATAGGAAATTGCTATGAAATAATACAATATTTCAGTTGTGTATATTACTTAGTTTTATTTGATGGCTTTATTATTTTTAATTCCTTAAAGTCATCATCTCATCTCTGCTCAGGCAGTAGCAGCTAGCCAGACAAAGTTATCTCTGCGCACCCTGTACTGTACTGTCTTTAGTCATCCTATTCAGCTAGGCAAGCCTGCCTAAGTATGTTGCAGAGCTGTCTGACAAAATTATTTGACTAGCTCTTCAAAGTAGATAACCAACCTGGACTGGGGGGTAGATGTAACTTAGTAAACGAAATCTGGGACACTTCAATTATACTGAACAAAAATATAAATGCAATGTGCAACAATTTCAAAGATTTTACTGAGTTACAGTTCATATAAGGAAATCAGTCAATTTAAATAAATTCATTAGACCCTAATCTATGGATTTCACATGACAATATTGAATAAAATATTCAATATTTTATCAATATTGATAAAACAATATTGGCCTCATTATGGGCCTCAGAATCTCGTCACGGTATTTATGTGCATTCAAATTGCCATTTTTTTGTTGTCTGTATTTTATGCCTACCCATACCATAACCCCACCGCCACCATGGGGCACTATGTTCACACGTTGACATCAGCAAACCTCTCGCCCACACAACGCCATACACGTGGTCTGCGGTTGAGAGGCCGGTTGGTCGTACTGCCAAATTCTTTAAAGCAACGTTGGAGGTGGCTTCTGGTAGAGAAATTAACATTAAATTATCTGGCAACAGCTTTGGTGGACATTCTTGCAGTCAGCATGCCAATTGCACGGTCCCTCAAAACTTGAGACATCTGTGGCATTGTGTTGTGTGACAAAACTGCACATTTTAGAGTGGCCCTTTATTGTCCCCCAGCACAAGGTGCACCTGTGTAATGATCATGCTGTTTATTCAGCTTCTTGATATGCCACACCTGTCAGGTGGATGGATTATCTTAGCAAAAGAGAAATGCTCACTAACAAGGATGTAAACAAAATGTGAGAGAAATAAGCTTTTTGTGCGTATGGAACATTTCTGGGATATTTTATTTCAGCTCATGAAACATGGGACCAACACTTTACATGTTGAGTTTATATTTTTGTTCAATGTAGTATGATGTTACGAATTACAATTCGTATGATATGTTGCTAATTGCAATTTGTTATGAATTGCAAATAATGCAATATGTTATGAATTTGCAAAACTTCAAATTTGTTGTGGCTAACGTTAGCTAGGTGGCTAACACTAACCTTAACTAGGTGGCTAACGTTAGCTAAGCTAGAGGATAGGGTTAGGGGTTATTGTTAGGGTTAAGGTTAGGGTTGAGGTTAGGAGTTTGGTTAAAGGGATAAGGTTAGGGGATTTTTTAGCTAACATGCCAAGTAGTTGCAAAGTAGCTAAAAAGTAGTTGCTAATTAGCAAAAATGTTAAAGTTGTACATGATGACATTCAAATACACAACCTTTGGGTTGCTAGACCCAACCACCCCGACCAACCACCCAACTTTTGTTTTTGCCATAATTAACCTTCTGTCTTATGTAACCATACCAAACATAACACATCATACTAATTTGGAGGTCCCGGATTTACATTTACTATGTTACATCTAGTCTATGAGACCAGGCTGAGTTAAGGCATACTTTCACAAACTGTCTCTATCCCTCTCTCATTGTTGTGTTGTGTACATCTCCTATGTGGTTTATGCGGTCTGTGTGTATCTAACCTAAAGTAGCAGGCGTAAAAGTTTCTCTCTGTCCGAGCTGGAAAGAACAGCCAGCTTGCAGAGGTGCAAAATGTACTCAATAGTCATAGTTGAGTAAAAGTAAAGATACCTTAATAGAAAATGACTCAAGTAGTAGTGGAAGTCACCCAGTAAAATACGACTTCAGTAATTAGATTTTTATTTTAATTTAACTAGGAAAGTCAGTTAAGAACAAATATTTATTATTTACAATGACGGCCTACCCTGGTCAAAACCGGACGACGCTGGGCCAATTGTGCGCCACCCTATGGGACTCTCAATCACGGCCGGATGTGATACAGCCTGGATTCAAACCAGGGACTGAAGTGACACCTCTTGCACTGAGATGCAGTGCCTTAGACCGCTGCGCCACTCAGGAATAAAAGTCTAAAAGTATTTGGATTTAAATATACTTAAAAAAAATGGAATTGCTAAAGTAAAAATAATTTCAAAATACTTATATTAAGCAAACCAGATGGCACAATGTTTTTGTGGATAGCAAGAAAGACATCTGCCTCACCTGCCCTGAATGACGGGTTGCCACTGGCTAGTACACATGATTCAATTATTTTGGATAAGATATTTGTATTTGTCAAAAGGGCAGTTGAGCATCGTGTCACCAGAATAAGACCCTCGATATTTATTGGAAAGGAGCACCAAGCTCATCACCGTGCACTTTCAACACTGTGAAATTCATCATAATATACTTAATCTGTTGCCTAAGAAACTGCATGGTTTCCTGAGTAGTAGTGGGAGGGCCACACTCAATATCATCGCGTGACAAGTTTACTTCGATATGATGGAAATGACATAAAGATTTGAGCATAAAGGCGTTTCCACCGCCATTTCTCGCATAATTAATTTTACAGACAAAAATATCCCACCATGTCGAACGAACAAATTAAAAACTGTTGATAAAAACGTGGTTAATGTAGTTAATTACGACATTTCTGCGCTGAACTAGGTTGAATATTTGGTTAATGAAAACTACAACTCCCTTCAGCCCAGTGTCCCACATAGTTCTTGACTTGATTTCTCTCGTGAATGATTTGATTTCTCTCTGGAGAAACGGCGCGTTGGGATCACAGAAATAACGAACTAAATGGAATTCAAGTCATTGAACCCACATCGGTCAATTAGTTGTTGAATAACCGGAGAAAAAAATACGAAATTTCGGTTAATCGCTCAGCACTTGCCCTCTCTCCAGTGCTTAATTTTAGCCGGATCCTACTGGAACAGGATCTGGCACCTCTCCGTCTTGGAACAGTTTCGTTTTGTCCGGATCCGGTACCTCTTCTGGCATGAAAAATAATTGTCACTTTTTGCAATGTAAAGATTCTAATAAACGTGATCAAAGTTCTTTGGAGTTGCCTCTTCTTTAATCCCCCCCCCATCTCTCACTACAATGAGATTCACTTTCTATTATCTCTCTCTCCCGCTCTCTACTCCGATAGACATGAGCCTGCAACTCTCATCTCTCCAGCATTGCAATTCATAATGTCCTTATAGAGCCGCGCAAAGGGTTGAAATACATTTGACAAAGTTATGGTTACTGCTGTCTGTTGAGAAATAAATTAAATAGGCCTAGGCTATTGATGGATTCAATGTCGTTTTCATTGATCTCAGATTCTCAGTTTGTCAGTGTCTAAATTGCCTGTCATTTCGATCATTTTGTGCTTTCAAGACAACTTGGAACTCGAAAAAAAATAAGCCGAATCATGATGTCAGTGATCGTCAGGTCGGAAAGTCGGAGCTCTAGAAGAGGCCAGAGTTCCCCATGTGGAATTTCAAATTGGATGACCATCCAAAACAATTTTTTCCAGTCTGAGCTCGTTATTTCCCCAATTTCGCAGTTGTCTTGAACGCACGGAAGTCTGAAGTCGTAGATTGCCCAACTCCGAGTTCCCAGTTGTTTTGAACGCAGCATTAAAAAAGATCGTGCCAAAATCTCCAATCGTAAAATGACGTAGAATTGCATTAAATGCGTTTATAAAAAGGCCAAACATTTTCTGGACACTAGGCCACAAACCTTTTTTCCCCATGTGGGCAACTTCTGTAAATGCCTCTACTTACTGCTCTATGCCACTACGCAAATGTGATGATATGCATGCAATGCAGGTCACCCCCCTCTCGTGCTCACTTGTTCCGGCAACTCCTGATTTACAAATTAGGCACTGTCTAGCTCTTTTTTTCTCCCTCAGTCAGTCTTTTTCCAGTAACTCCACAGTCAACAACTCCACAGTCAACAACGTCTAGCCTAGGGGTGTCAAATTCGATTCACAAGTGTCTGCGGGTTTTTGGTTTTTCCTTTCAATAAAGACCTAGACAACCAGGTGAGGGGAGTTCCTAACTAATTAGTGACCTTAATTAATCTATCAAGTACAAGGGTGGAGGGATAACCTGCAGACTCTTGGCCCTCTGTGGAATGAGTTTGACACGTGACTAACCCTTACCTAGCTCTCTCTCTCTCTCTCTCTGTGGCTTGTATTCTTTCCCCTGGCTTCCTTGTTTGGGCACTCTCTCCCTCCCCTACTCGCTCTCTCCTCTTCCCCCTTTCTCTCCTTTCTCCCCCTCTCTACTCTGTTCCTCTCTCATTCCTCCACCCCTGGCAGTGCACTCTTAATCCCCCCGCCAGAGTCCATGCCCTTGTAGAGCAGAGAGCATACGCTGGCGACCGTCAGCCCAGCTCCAGTTGATGAGGTAGCAGCATATCGCTTAGGGGCCCTGGCATGGGTCACATCCTGCCACGGCCCTGCCGCAGCCTTCAGGGAGGCACCATCCTAGTCAACTCCCCCCTCCACTATCACTGCACTTCATGTGTAAGCACTGAGCATTCATGGCTGCTTCACCCAATCATAATAACTTATCACAATAAAATAACAACAGCTTGCAGTCAACGGTAGATCCACCTAGCCAGGTAAACACTTCTTTAATCACTAGATTGTAATACTGGGGTGGTGAACTATTAATGACTTACCACATAATTGTTAACAATATATAAATGAACGTCATATAAATGCACACACTCAATCTCATAGCAATATAACAAGGTCATTCTTCTTTCCGATTTGGAAAATCTGGCAACGTCAAAGCATTCCCCCTAGCATGTCCATGTTTGTCTTGTCTTATAATGCATTTGTGTGGTATGGAGTCCACATACCTACAAATCCAGAAGGCTAAATTAAAATGGCGTGCTGACTGTTAATGGAGTGGGACAAACATATGACTTCACTGTCTGTTGTGGCTTCAAGCTCATGTAATGAATAATACAACAGTCTCCACCTGTATCAGTGCAGTTAATGGGCCTGACAGTTGCTATTTATATGTATATTTTCAGCACAGTGTCTTCCCTCCACGATCACACTCAGTCAACTTGTCCTTGAATTACACAGACAAGATAGCAAAACAATACCCAGAGAAAAGACTGTTTATTATCCTCTTTTAAAAGCTAATCAGCATGTAGTGACATAGCCTGATGCAAAATAGAAATTCCAGGAGAAAAACTCTCCATGTAACTAAATTATGCTCTGAATGAAAGTAAGCTCACCCATGCGGTTAATTTGACTAATTTTCTGAAATGACTTTTGTTTCTCATGAGGCGATGTAGCTAGCTAATGTGTTTGTCGGTCCACTCCAGCTGAATAATATGTATAGAGATCCTATTAAATAACTATTCTAGTATTCTAATTCATAATTCTATGGTCATATGACCCACAATGAGAGACAACTGGGGAATGCAGCTGATCGGTAGATTACTACGCTGACATCACAATGTCAGACCTGGGAATTGATTGAATCAACGTGAATAGCTTGAAACATTCATGACTAAGACCTTTGTATAGACAGACATAGCTATCCTGATTTGTGCTGCAGCGAAAATAGAGAGGATGCATAGTACAGTAATGCATAGTACAGCAACGTGAAAGTGCAATGGTCTCCTGAGGGATCTCCTCCCAGACCTGGACTAAAGCATCCGCCAACTCCTGGACAGTCTGTGGTGCAACGTGGCGTTGGTGGATGGAGCGAGACATGATGTCCCAGAGGTGCTCAATTGGATTCAGGTCTGGGGAACGGGCGGGCCAGTCCATAGCATCAATGCCTTCCTCTTGCAGGAACTGCTGACACACTCCAGCCACATGAGGTCTAGCATTGTCTTGCATTAGGAGGAACCCAGGGCCAACCGCACCAGCATATGGTCTCACAAGGGGTCTGAGGATCTCATCTCGGTACCTAATGGCAGTCAGGCTACCTCTCAATTTAGAACGCTCATTTAGAACGCTCATTTAGAACCCTCGTTTAGAACCCTCGTTTAGAACCCTCGTTTAGAACCCTCGTTTAGAACCCTCGTTTAGAACCCTCGTTTAGAACCCTCGTTTAGAACCCTCATTTAGAACGCTCATTTAGAACGCTCTTTTAGAACCCTCATTTAGAACCCTCATTTAGAACGCTCTTTTAGAACCCTCATTTACAACAACAATCAGCGTTTGAGCTGGACACACTTTTTTCAGAAACTATTTACACAAAAAACACACACACAGTCCTTACAAAGTTTATCTCCAGAATGTGAGCAGTTTATTTTTGGATGCAAATGGTTCATATATTCACAGAAGTATATATATTTAATCACTGAACAGTAGCAGACCTAACTTCATCTGTTCCTGACTCTAGATAGTGGATTAAAAAGACCACCTGTTGTTACATCAACACCAGACATCATGATTCATGGAAATGGACATTGTATTTTATCAAATATGAAAACCTTAAATCTCTTCAAATTCAAATCAGTCAGAAAATAAGGATCGTACATAAAACAGAGCAGAATAAATCATCACATCACCACCAGCTCAGCTATAGACTACACCAGCGTGACTTGTATCTATGTGGACCCTACTACAGTTTAACCAGCTCAGCTATAGACTACACCAGCATGACTAGTATCTATGTGGACCCTACTACAGTTTAACCAGCTCAGCTATAGACTACACCAGCATGACTAGTATCTATGTGGACCCTACTACAGTTTAACCAGCTCAGCTATAGACTACACCAGCATGACTAGTATCTATGTGGACCCTACTACAGTTTAACCAGCTCAGCTATAGACTACACCAGCATGACTAGTATCTATGTGGACCCCACTACAGTTTAACCAGCTCAGCTATAGACTACACCAGCATGACTAGTATCTATGTGGACCCTACTACAGTTTAACCAGCTCAGCTATAGACTACACCAGCATGACTAGTATCTATGTGGACCCTACTACAGTTTAACCAGCTCAGCTATAGACTACACCAGCATGACTAGTATCTATGTGGACCCTACTACAGTTTAACCAGCTCAGCTATAGACTACACCAGCATGACTAGTATCTATGTGGACCCTACTACAGTTTAACCAGCTCAGCTATAGACTACACCAGCATGACTAGTATCTATGTGGACCCTACTACAGTTTAACCAGCTCAGCTATAGACTACACCAGCATGACAAGTATCTATGTGGACCCTACTACAGTTTAACCAGCTCAGCTATAGACTACACCAGCATGACTAGTATCTATGTGGACCCTACTACAGTTTAACCAGCTCAGCTATAGACTACACCAGCATGACTAGTATCTATGTGGACCCTACTACAGTTTAACCAGCTCAGCTATAGACTACACCAGCATGACTAGTATCTATGTGGACCCTACTACAGTTTAACCAGCTCAGCTATAGACTACACCAGCATGACTAGTATCTATGTGGACCCTACTACAGTTTAACCAGCTCAGCTATAGACTACACCAGCATGACTAGTATCTATGTGGGCCCTACTACAGTTTAACCAGCTCAGCTATAGACTACACCAGCATGACTAGTATCTATGTGGACCCTACTACAGTTTAACCAGCTCAGCTATAGACTACACCAGCATGACTAGTATCTATGTGGACCCTACTACAGTTTAACCAGCTCAGCTATAGACTACACCAGCATGACTAGTATCTATGTGGACCCTACTACAGTTTAACCAGCTCAGCTATAGACTACACCAGCATGACTAGTATCTATGTGGACCCTACTACAGTTTAACCAGCTCAGCTATAGACTACACCAGCATGACTAGTATCTATGTGGGCCCTACTACAGTTTAACCAGCTCAGCTATAGACTACACCAGCATGACTAGTATCTATGTGGACCCTACTACAGTTTAACCAGCTCAGCTATAGACTACACCAGCATGACTAGTATCTATGTGGACCCTACTACAGTTTAACCAGCTCAGCTATAGACTACACCAGCATGACTAGTATCTATGTGGACCCTACTACAGTTTAACCAGCTCAGCTATAGACTACACCAGCATGACTAGTATCTATGTGGACCCTACTACAGTTTAACCAGCTCAGCATTAGACTACACCAGCATGACTAGTATCTATGTGGACCCTACTACAGTTTAACCAGCTCAGCTATAGACTACACCAGCATGACTAGTATCTATGTGGACCCTACTACAGTTTAACCAGCTCAGCTATAGACTACACCAGCATGACTAGTATCTATGTGGACCCTACTACAGTTTAACCAGCTCAGCTATAGACTACACCAGCATGACTAGTATCTATGTGGACCCTACTACAGTTTAACCAGCTCAGCTATAGACTACACCAGCATGACTAGTATCTATGTGGACCCTACTACAGTTTAACCAGCTCAGCTATAGACTACACCAGCATGACTAGTATCTATGTGGACCCTACTACAGTTTAACCAGCTCAGCTATAGACTACACCAGCATGACTAGTATCTATGTGGACCCTACTACAGTTTAACCAGCTCAGCTATAGACTACACCAGCATGACTAGTATCTATGTGGACCCTACTACAGTTTAACCAGCTCAGCTATAGACTACACCAGCATGACTAGTATCTATGTGGACCCTACTACAGTTTAACCAGCTCAGCTATAGACTACACCAGCATGACTAGTATCTATGTGGACCCTACTACAGTTTAACCAGCTCAGCTATAGACTACACCAGCATGACTAGTATCTATGTGGACCCTACTACAGTTTAACCAGCTCAGCTATAGACTACACCAGCATGACTAGTATCTATGTGGACCCTACTACAGTTTAACCAGCTCAGCTATAGACTACACCAGCATGACTAGTATCTATGTGGACCCTACTACAGTTTAACCAGCTCAGATATAGACTACACCAGCATGACTAGTATCTATGTGGACCCTACTACAGTTTAACCAGCTCAGCTATAGACTACACCAGCATAACTAGTATCTATGTGGACCCTACTACAGTTTAACCAGCTCAGCTATAGACTACACCAGCATGACTAGTATCTATGTGGACCCTACTACAGTTTAACCAGCTCAGCTATAGACTACACCAGCATGACTAGTATCTATGTGGACCCTACTACAGTTTAACCAGCTCAGCTATAGACTACACCAGCATGACTAGTATCTATGTGGACCCTACTACAGTTTAACCAGCTCAGCTATAGACTACACCAGCATGACTAGTATCTATGTGGACCCTACTACAGTTTAACCAGCTCAGCTATAGACTACACCAGCGTGACTAGTATCTATGTGGACCCTACTACAGTTTAACCAGCTCAGCTATAGACTACACCAGCATGACTAGTATCTATGTGGACCCTACTACAGTTTAACCAGCTCAGCTATAGACTACACCAGCGTGACTAGTATCTATGTGGACCCTACTACAGTTTAACCAGCTCAGCTATAGACTACACCAGCATGACTAGTATCTATGTGGACCCTACTACAGTTTAACCAGCTCAGCTATAGACTACATCAGCATGACTAGTATCTATGTGGACCCTACTACAGTTTAACCAGCTCAGCTATAGACTACACCAGCATGACTAGTATCTATGTGGACCCTACTACAGTTTAACCAGCTCAGCTATAGACTACACCAGCATGACTAGTATCTATGTGGACCCTACTACAGTTTAACCAGCTCAGATATAGACTACACCAGCATGACTAGTATCTATGTGGACCCTACTACAGTTTAACCAGCTCAGCTATAGACTACACCAGCATGACTAGTATCTATGTGGACCCTACTACAGTTTAACCAGCTCAGCTATAGACTACACCAGCATGACTAGTATCTATGTGGACCCTACTACAGTTTAACCAGCTCAGCTATAGACTACACCAGCATGACTAGTATCTATGTGGACCCTACTACAGTTTAACCAGCTCAGCTATAGACTACACCGGCATGACTAGTATCTATGTGGACCCTACTACAGTTTAACCAGCTCAGCTATAGACTACACCAGCATGACTAGTATCTATGTGGACCCTACTACAGTTTAACCAGCTCAGCTATAGACTACACCAGCATGACTAGTATCTATGTGGACCCTACTACAGTTTAACCAGCTCAGCTATAGACTACACCAGCATGACTAGTATCTATGTGGACCCTACTACAGTTTAACCAGCTCAGCTATAGACTACACCAGCATGACTAGTATCTATGTGGGCCCTACTACAGTTTAACCAGCTCAGCTATAGACTACACCAGCATGACTAGTATCTATGTGGACCCTACTACAGTTTAACCAGCTCAGCTATAGACTACACCAGCATGACTAGTATCTATGTGGACCCTACTACAGTTTAACCAGCTCAGCTATAGACTACACCAGCATGACTAGTATCTATGTGGACCCTACTACAGTTTAACCAGCTCAGCTATAGACTACACCAGCATGACTAGTATCTATGTGGACCCTACTACAGTTTAACCAGCTCAGCTATAGACTACACCAGCATGACTAGTATCTATGTGGACCCTACTACAGTTTAACCAGCTCAGCTATAGACTACACCAGCATGACTAGTATCTATGTGGACCCTACTACAGTTTAACCAGCTCAGCTATAGACTACACCAGCATGACTAGTATCTATGTGGACCCTACTACAGTTTAACCAGCTCAGCTATAGACTACACCAGCATGACTAGTATCTATGTGGACCCTACTACAGTTTAACCAGCTCAGCTATAGACTACACCAGCATGACTAGTATCTATGTGGACCCTACTACAGTTTAACCAGCTCAGCTATAGACTACACCAGCATGACTAGTATCTATGTGGACCCTACTACAGTTTAACCAGCTCAGCTATAGACTACACCAGCTTGACTAGTATCTATGTGGACCCTACTACAGTTTAACCAGCTCAGCTATAGACTACACCAGCATGACTAGTATCTATGTGGACCCTACTACAGTTTAACCAGCTCAGCTATAGAGTACACCAGCATGACTAGTATCTATGTGGACCCTACTACAGTTTAACCAGCTCAGCTATAGACTACACCAGCATGACTAGTATCTATGTGGACCCTACTACAGTTTAACCAGCTCAGCTATAGACTACACCAGCATGACTAGTATCTATGTGGACCCTACTACAGTTTAACCAGCTCAGCTATAGACTACACCAGCATGACTAGTATCTATGTGGACCCTACTACAGTTTAACCAGCTCAGCTATAGACTACACCAGCATGACTAGTATCTATGTGGACCCTACTACAGTTTAACCAGCTCAGCTATAGACTACACCAGCATGACTAGTATCTATGTGGACCCTACTACAGTTTAACCAGCTCAGCTATAGACTACACCAGCTGACTAGTATCTATGTGGACCCTACTACAGTTTAACCAGCTCAGCTATAGACTACACCAGCATGACTAGTATCTATGTGGACCCTACTACAGTTTAACCAGCTCAGCTATAGACTACACCAGCATGACTAGTATCTATGTGGACCCTACTACAGTTTAACCAGCTCAGCTATAGACTACACCAGCATGACTAGTATCTATGTGGACCCTACTACAGTTTAACCAGCTCAGCTATAGACTACACCAGCGTGACTAGTATCTATGTGGACCCTACTACAGTTTAACCAGCTCAGCTATAGACTACACCGGCATGACTAGTATCTATGTGGACCCTACTACAGTTTAACCAGCTCAGCTATAGACTACACCAGCATGACTAGTATCTATGTGGACCCTACTACAGTTTAACCAGCTCAGCTATAGACTACACCAGCATGACTAGTATCTATGTGGACCCTACTACAGTTTAACCAGCTCAGCTATAGACTACACCAGCATGACTAGTATCTATGTGGACCCTACTACAGTTTAACCAGCTCAGCTATAGACTACACCAGCATGACTAGTATCTATGTGGACCCTACTACAGTTTAACCAGCTCAGCTATAGACTACACCAGCATGACTAGTATCTATGTGGACCCTACTACAGTTTAACCAGCTCAGCTATAGACTACACCAGCATGACTAGTATCTATGTGGACCCTACTACAGTTTAACCAGCTCAGCTATAGACTACACCAGCATGACTAGTATCTATGTGGACCCTACTACAGTTTAACCAGCTCAGCTATAGACTACACCAGCATGACTAGTATCTATGTGGACCCTACTACAGTTTAACCAGCTCAGCTATAGACTACACCAGCATGACTAGTATCTATGTGGACCCTACTACAGTTTAACCAGCTCAGCTATAGACTACACCAGCATGACTAGTATCTATGTGGACCCTACTACAGTTTAACCAGCTCAGCTATAGACTACACCAGCATGACTAGTATCTATGTGGACCCTACTACAGTTTAACCAGCTCAGCTATAGACTACACCAGCATGACTAGTATCTATGTGGACCCTACTACAGTTTAACCAGCTCAGCTATAGACTACACCAGCATGACTAGTATCTATGTGGACCCTACTACAGTTTAACCAGCTCAGCTATAGACTACACCAGCATGACTAGTATCTATGTGGACCCTACTACAGTTTAACCAGCTCAGCTATAGACTACACCAGCATGACTAGTATCTATGTGGACCCTACTACAGTTTAACCAGCTCAGCTATAGACTACACCAGCATGACTAGTATCTATGTGGACCCTACTACAGTTTAACCAGCTCAGCTATAGACTACACCAGCATGACTAGTATCTATGTGGACCCTACTACAGTTTAACCAGCTCAGCTATAGACTACACCAGCATGACTAGTATCTATGTGGACCCTACTACAGTTTAACCAGCTCAGCTATAGACTACACCAGCACGACTAGTATCTATGTGGACCCTACTACAGTTTTAACCAGCTCAGCTATAGACTACACCAGCATGACTAGTATCTATGTGGACCCTACTACAGTTTAACCAGCTCAGCTATAGACTACACCAGCATGACTAGTATCTATGTGGACCCTACTACAGTTTAACCAGCTCAGCTATAGACTACACCAGCATGACTAGTATCTATGTGGACCCTACTACAGTTTAACCAGCTCAGCTATAGACTACACCAGCATGACTAGTATCTATGTGGACCCTACTACAGTTTAACCAGCTCAGCTATAGACTACACCAGCATGACTAGTATCTATGTGGACCCTACTACAGTTTAACCAGCTCAGCTATAGACTACACCAGCATGACTAGTATCTATGTGGACCCTACTACAGTTTAACCAGCTCAGCTATAGACTACACCAGCATGACTAGTATCTATGTGGACCACTACTACAGTTTAACCAGCTCAGCTATAGACTACACCAGCATGACTAGTATCTATGTGGACCCTACTACAGTTTAACCAGCTCAGCTATAGACTACACCAGCATGACTAGTATCTATGTGGGACCCTACTACAGTTTAACCAGCTCAGCTATAGACTACACCAGCATGACTAGTATCTATGTGGACCCTACTACAGTTTAAACCAGCTCAGCTATAGACTACACCAGCATGACTAGTATCTATGTGGGCCCTACTACAGTTTAACCAGCTCAGCTATAGACTACACCAGCATGACTAGTATCTATGTGGATCCTACTACAGTTTAACCAGCTCAGCTATAGACTACACCAGCATGACTAGTATCTATGTGGACCCTACTACAGTTTAACCAGCTCAGCTATAGACTACACCAGCATGACTAGTATCTATGTGGATCCTACTACAGTTTAACCAGCTCAGCTATAGACTACACCAGCATGACTAGTATCTATGTGGACCCTACTACAGTTTAACCAGCTCAGCTATAGACTACACCAGCATGACTAGTATCTATGTGGACCCTACTACAGTTTAACCAGCTCAGCTATAGACTACACCAGCATGACTAGTATCTATGTGGACCCTACTACAGTTTAACCAGCTCAGCTATAGACTACACCAGCATGACTAGTATCTATGTGGACCCTACTACAGTTTAACCAGCTCAGCTATAGACTACACCAGCATGACTAGTATCTATGTGGACCCTACTACAGTTTAACCAGCTCAGCTATAGACTACACCAGCATGACTAGTATCTATGTGGACCCTACTATAGTTTAACCAGCTCAGCTATAGACTACACCAGCATGACTAGTATCTATGTGGACCCTACTACAGTTTAACCAGCTCAGCTATAGACTACACCAGCATGACTAGTATCTATGTGGACCCTACTACAGTTTAACCAGCTCAGCTATAGACTACACCAGCATGACTAGTATCTATGTGGACCCTACTACAGTTTAACCAGCTCAGCTATAGACTACACCAGCATGACTAGTATCTATGTGGACCCTACTACAGTTTAACCAGCTCAGCTATAGACTACACCAGCATGACTAGTATCTATGTGGATCCTACTACAGTTTAACCAGCTCAGCTATAGACTACACCAGCATGACTAGTATCTATGTGGACCCTACTACAGTTTAACCAGCTCAGCTATAGACTACACCAGCATGACTAGTATCTATGTGGACCCTACTACAGTTTAACCAGCTCAGCTATAGACTACACCAGCGTGACTAGTATCTATGTGGACCCTACTACAGTTTAACCAGCTCAGATATAGACTACACCAGCATGACTAGTATCTATGTGGACCCTACTACAGTTTAACCAGCTCAGCAGTACTATTATAACAGAGACTAAACCCAGGATAGAGGGGCTGAGTGAATGTGGTCTGGACTCTGTGGAGGAGGGTCATTGTGTCAGAGACACTGTAGAAGGACAGAGTACCTGCCTTGTGATCCAGGTACACTCCTACTCTGGAGGACTGAGGGCCTGATACTTTAGTCACAACATTATTGTGTATGAAACAATAATCACCTCTATAGCGCTGTAAACTCCAGGACTTGTTATTGTATCCAAATCCACCATCTGACCCTGTTCTGCTGATGTCTTTATATGAGACTGCTGTAATAACCCACCCCCCAGTCCACTCCACCTCCCAGTAACAGCGTCCAGACAGACCCTCTCTACACAGAACCTGAGACCAGTTGGTGAATCTGTCTGGATGACCAGGATATGGTTGGTCTTGGTCTGTACAGGTCACCTTTCTGTTCCCTTCAGACAGAGAGAGGAGTGTGTGTGCTGTGTTTGGGTCCAGTGTGAGCTGACAGGAATCTGGGAGAAGAGCAGAGACCAATGAGGGGAGTCAGAACAATAAGTTA
>NW_027675358.1:182500-202500 GCF_965601325.2 Salmo salar
ATTAAAAAGTCTGGCAATAACTTAACTTTTAATTATTTAGACAGACTCCTCTAAATAATAAATATAATAAAATAACAAAAAAAAACAGTTAAATGGTAAGTACTATACATAGGTTTATTTAAAAAATAACAATAGAACCTATTTAGTACTATAATGGTATTTACTAACATAATATTATTACTATAATAGTTTCTAAAGGGGTTCTAGGCTACCCTACCCTAGAATTAGGGTTCAGGATAAAACAGGTTATACGTAGGGTTAGAGTTTCTGTACAGCACTTTGTGACATCTGCTGATGTAAAAAGGTCTTCATAAATACATTAGATTGATTGTTAGGTTCAGGGTATTTAAAGAGATAAACTGTATGGGTTTATATCTCTCTTGCTCCTCCCTGTGGTCTTCTGTGGGAACTACATACCTCATTCACCACACTTGATAGACTCATAATCTGAGGTAGCAACTGAGTCAGAGCTACAAATCAATGATCTCCACCTATCCATTAGGTTTACAACTCAGTGAACCTGCGCAGCATTCTCTCTATTTGATGTCTATGAACCAACAGATTTCAACACATATCAAATTACCAGTTACCATTATTAGTAGCTGTAACCTAGTTAATAATAAGTTACCTGAGGTAAACCTACCAGGTTAGTTAATAATAAGTTACCTGAGGTAAACCTACCAGGTTAGTTAATAATAAGTTACCTGAGGTAAACCTACAAGGTTAACGCGGGCTGGAAGAGAATTACTTCAAAACCACAGCAAAAAGCTGGGACATATAGTAATATTATATATATAATATTATATCACTGGGCTCCTCTGTGCTAACAAACCCTGTGTACCACCCCTCCCCTGTTTAACCTTGAATTTCGTTCAGAAAAACACTTCCACATTTAGCAAAACGAACCAACTCTTTACGGATCTGTTCGGTGGTAATAAACGGAGGCAGATTAGACACCACTACTCTTGTCGAAATCAGCACCAACACAACCCCTCACATAAATCATACTGGTAACTAGCCTGGCAACAAGACTCACCTTTTACATTACCACAACCACCGCCTTGTTCATTCTGGATACAGAGTGTATATGTTCCTCTCCCACCTGTTCACCGACCAGGATCAATAATTCCTCCACACCATTCTCCACAACGCACCTGAAGAGACAGCGTTTCTTCTCCACTCGGTTGAGGACATCAAACTACCCTACTCCCTCCTCAACTCTAACCGATAAACAGCGGAAACCGATAAACAAACCCTCCCACCATGACAAAATACATTTGGAAAATAGGCAAAAGAATAGCTGCACTCTTTACGAACGACAAAACCTCACGTTACCAACTTCTTCTTCTTCTATGGTATAATGGCGGTCCTCAAACCAACGTTAAAGGAGCGTGGCGCCACCTACTGTGCTGGAGTGTGTTCAATCACGGTTTACACCATTTCTAAATCCTCCTACCTAACTCAGTACTTCTGAGAAAATAAAAAAGATCCCTACTAACTTCTAATAGACCCTCCCCCATCCCCCAAATCCCTTCCAACCCCCCATCCAACCCCATCCAACCTCAATGACCCTACACTTCAATCTTTCCCTCTCTTCAACATCCTTACAACAATATAACAACACATGCTCCACCATTTCATTGACAATACCCTCCAGACACAAACCATTCACATGCTGCCAACCAGATGGAAGGACCAGTTCAATGTACAATGTCCTAAACACAATCGAGGAAACAACACCTCTTCCTTCCTAATCTGACCTTTGAACCTTGGTCCACCGACCTTTCTTTGGAGGGCATATAAATGCCGTCCCTTGTGCTCAGAGTCCCATCTCTTCTGCCACACATCTATCAAAATGTCTCTGATCTCACATTTGTCCTCACCTCTACCCAGTGGAACATTAATATATATTATATCTTGTTTTAAAGTTATTTTAGCTAACTAGTCTACAATTTCATTCCATTCCACACCTGAATGTGCTGGGACCCAGCAGAATCTCACTACTAGACCCATTCTCTCAATTCTCCATAATAACATTAATACCTCCAATAGTAGGTCACTCCTAATAGATTTACCAGATGATAAACTATTCAATACAGACAGAGAATCTGAGGATACTATAATTCTAACAGGTTGTACGTCCTCCACCCACTGGAGGACAACTATTATCACCAACAGTTCAACTGAGTACACTGACAGTTCATCTGTTAGTCTTCTACATATCTGCACATCACATTCAGGAAGGTAAACACCTGCTCCTGTGGGCCCACTATCTGGGCCCTTGGATCCATCTGTGAAAAGAGGTAAAAAAGCATAACAACTTCTACCAATGTAATTGTCAACCAGTTTCCCTTTATCACTGACTTCTGACCCAATCTTTCCTTTTGTCTACCAAGGTTAGATCAACAACAGGATCTGGGAGTAACCATGGAGGAACATCCCCTATCACCACAGAAAAGGGCCAACCTCCAACTCCCTGAAACTACTCTCATCAGCAAGCTTTCCAACTGTCCAACCAAAACCACTGCCTTGTCTACTAGTATATTCCCAACAGTCATCTAGAACAGTAGCAGTGGGATGCTCAACCTCACAGCCTTTCAACCCAATAAGCTAATGACAATTTATTACGTCGTATATCCAAAGGCATCTCACCTGCCTCAACTGGTCTATAATATAAATCCATGATATTATGGGATACAAAATGGGAAAAGGGGAAATTATGATAATACTAAAAAACATCCTTCTAACTAACCCTCCACTACTTTGACCCTATCTGCTCCTGCACCAGGCAAACTAACCCTACACTCATTAAAACCCACTACCCCATTCCACTACTTTGACCCTATCTGCTCCTGCACCAGGCCAACTAACCCTACAATCATTAAAACCCACTACCCCCATTCCACTACTTTGACCCTATCTGCTCCTGCACCAGGCCAACTAACCCTACACTCATTAAAACCCACTACCCCATTCCACTACTTTGACCCTATCTGCTCCTGCACCAGGCCAACTAACCCTACACTCATTAAAACCCACTACCCCCATTCCACTACTTTGACCCTATATGCTCCTGCACCAGGCCAACTAACCCTACACTCATTAAAACCCACTACCCCCATTCCACTACTTTGACCCTATCTGCTCCTGCACCAGGCCAACTAACCCTACACTCATTAAAAACCCACTACCCCATTCCACTACTTTGACCCTATCTGCTCCTGCACCAGGCCAACTAACCCTACAATCATTAAAACCCACTACCCCATTCCACTACTTTGACCCTATCTGCTCCTGCACCAGGCAAACTAACCCTACACTCATTAAAACCCACTACCCCATTCCACTACTTTGACCCTATCTGCTCCTGCACCAGGCCAACTAACCCTACAATCATTAAAACCCACTACCCCCATTCCACTACTTTGACCCTATCTGCTCCTGCACCAGGCCAACTAACCCTACACTCATTAAAACCCACTACCCCATTCCACTACTTTGACCCTATCTGCTCCTGCACCAGGCCAACTAACCCTACACTCATTAAAACCCACTACCCCATTCCACTACTTTGACCCTATCTGCTCCTGCACCAGGCCAACTAACCCTACACTCATTAAAACCCAGTACCCCATTCCACTACTTTGACCCTATCTGCTCCTGCACCAGGCCAACTAACCCTACACTCATTAAAACCCACTAGCCCATTCCACTACTTTGACCCTATCTGCTCCTGCACCAGGCCAACTAACCCTACACTCATTAAAACCCACTACCCCCATTCCACTACTTTGACTCTATCTGCTCCTGCACCAGGCCAACTAACCCTACACTCATTAAAACCCACTACCCCATTCCACTACTTTGACCCTATCTGCTCCTGCACCAGGCCAACTAACCCTACACTCATTAAAACCCACTACCCCATTCCACTACTTTGACCCTATCTGCTCCTGCACCAGGCCAACTAACCCTACACTCATTAAAACCCAGTACCCCATTCCACTACTTTGACCCTATCTGCTCCTGCACCAGGCCAACTAACCCTACACTCATTAAAACCCACTACCCCATTCCACTACTTTGACCCTATCTGCTCCTGCACCAGGCCAACTAACCCTACACTCATTAAAACCCACTACCCCCATTCCACTACTTTGACCCTATCTGCTCCTGCACCAGGCCAACTAACCCTACACTCATTAAAACCCACTACCCCCATTCCACTACTTTGACCCTATCTGCTCCTGCACCAGGCCAACGGCCTGGGAGGACGGGACACCACCACCCAACACACCCTGGAACTCTTCTGAAGTCAAATCTAGTATGACCAAATACTTCTCTGCAGCTGCCACCAAAACATATTTTTTTCTGTGATTTACATTCCATTTCTGCGGTACAGTTGATAACCATTTGCTATGAACACTAAGAAGCCAACCTTACTGAAGCATATATCACTGGTTGGCCCATCCCTCTGTGCTGTCACAGATCTACTACTCACAGGGATCCTCTCAGGATCCCTCAGCCTTGACCCATCCTCCTCTACTTTCTTCACTGCCTCAGCAGTGACAACCTGTTCCCAACAGTGGGGTCAGTGGGATTGGATAGGGGCCCCTCTACCTCTCTCTCTCTCTCTCTCTGACTGGAGGAGACAGGTGAAATGGTGTGTCTCCTCTGGTCAACAATACTCACCTTGAAAGACTCCACAGCCTGTTGGAGCTCCTTCAGCTCCTTCTCTCTCTCCTGGAATCTCTGCTGGACCTTCTGCTGACTCATCCCCAGCTGCCTCTGTGGAGAATCACTCTTCAATGAGCTATCAAGCTTTATTAGTCCAGTAGATCAATAGTATAGTAATGTGACATAGGGCCCATAGAGAGGAAGGTCTAAAAAATGGATGGTCCATTTACTAAATGATATTTATTTGTTGCTATGTGAATGATTATAGTTGTTATGGTAGGACTACATGTATCAACAGGTTGAGACTGAACTTTGGACTCATAAAAGGGCATTCAGAATGATAATAGTGTTTGACATTATAAAATGGTGATACATCTGGAGAATCTGGGTTGACATATCAATATACTCAAGGTTTGTGTTCATATTTGTTCTGCTGAGGATCAATTTCATTTCAATGATCTCATGTTCAAACAGCCATAGTTCCTACTGTATCTTTAATTCTTTGTTTATCAGACAGTCACCAACAAGTTGTTCTGGTCTTACCTGTTTCTCAGTCCTCTCTGCTGCAGCTGACACTGTATCATGGCCTTTATGTTCATCCATCACACACTGATAACAGATACCCTGCTGATCGGTACGACAGTAAACCTCCAGCAGTTTGTCATGATGAGAGCAGATCTTCTCCTGTAGTTGTGCGGTGGCTTTGACCAGCTTGTGCTTCTTCAAAGCAGGAGATTCGTAGTGAGATTGGAGGTGAGTCTCACAGTAAGAGGCCAGACACACCAGACAGGACATGAGGGCTTTCTGCTTTCTGGTCCCAGTGCAGAAATCACACGCCACATCTCTAGGTCCAGCATAGCACAGAGCAGGAGGGGGAGCAGCCTGGAGTCCTGTCTTCTTCAGTTTCTCCACCACCTCAGCCAACATGTTATTTTTCCTCAGAATAGGCCTTGGAGTGAAGGTCTCTCTGCACTGAGGACAGCTATAGACCCCTTTCAGAACATCCTGATCCCAGCAGCCCTCAATACAGCTCCTACAGTAACTGTGTCCACAGGGGATGGTGACTGGTTCCTTCAGTAGATCCAGACAGACAGAACAACAGAACTGGTCCTGGTCCAGCAGAACTCCCTGTTGAGCCATTTGGACGGTTGTTCACTCTCACACAGACAGACGAGACAGAGACTCAGATCAGTTTCGTTTCCTCAGAAGAGAGTTTGTGAAGGGGGATGGACTTCCTGGTTCTGCCAGAGGGGTGGGGTTAGAGGGAGGGAGGGGTTAGAGGGAGGGAGGAAGAGAGAGAGGAACTGCATGCAACATCAAGAGGGAGACAAATAGTTTTGTTCCAATGTTAGAGCCCTTAACATGGAATAAATGAAATAATGAATCTTAAAATGTGAGTTATTAGAATATAAATGGTAACAGTTTCTATGAAGTACATATTATAATTATTTTAATGACCTTTATAATGCCTTATAATACACTTATGTGTTCTAATAAGCAATAAGGCCTGAGGAGGTGTGGTAAATGTAAGGATTGCGGACCTGGTGGCAGTGAAGTCAGATGCAGGAGAGCAGAGATAGGTAATAGCCGGAGCAGTTTAATACAAAACGAACCTACATGGGTACAATCCCCGATGCGCACCAGTAACAGAGTACAAGCACTTACAAACAAACAATTCCACACAAGGACATGGGGGGAACAGAGGGTTAAATACACAACAATTCATGATGGAAATGGAAACCAGATGTGTAAGAAAACAAGACAAAACAAATGGAAAATGAAAAAGTGGATCGACGATGACTAGAAGACCGGTGACGCCGACCGCCGAACAAGGAGAGGAAATGACTTCGGTGGAAGTGGTGACAGTATATGGCTAATATACAGTACCACGGCTAAGTGCTGTTTTTAGGCACGACGCAAAGCGGATTGAGAATTATGTAACACTTTCAAAAATACAATCAAATAAAAATGTTATTGGTCACATACACATATTTAGTAGATGTTATTGTGGGTGTAGTGAAATGCTTGTGTTCCTGGTTCCAACAGTGCAGTAGTATCTAACAATACACCCTAATGTAAATGTCACAGGTGTCGTAGGGTTTAGACCAAGACGCAGTGGGAAAATGTACACTCATCTTCTTTTATTAAAGGACAAAGAACAGGCCAGTAAGGCACAAAGCTATACACAGCAACAATCTGCCACAAAACCCCATGACAAAACAAACTCCTAATTATAGGACCTTCAATCAGAGGCAACGATAACCAGCTGCCTCCAATTGAAGGTCCAACCCCAATTAACTAAACATAGAACTACAATAGACAAGACAGAACATAGAAATACACTAACATTGAACATAGACTAACAAACCCCGGACCACATAAACGAAACACCCCTCTACCTAAATACATAGCCCGAACCACATAAACCAAACACCCCTCTACCTAAATTCATAGCCCGAACCACATAAACCAAACACCCCTCTACCTAAATACATAGCCCGAACCACATAAACCAAACACCCCTCTACCTAAATACATAGCCCGAACCACATAAACCAAACACCCCTCTACCTAAATACATAGCCCGAACCACATAAACCAAACGCCCCTCTACCTAAATACAAAGCCCGGACCACATAAACCAAATGCCCCTCTACCTAAATACATAGCCCGGACCACATAAACCAAACGCCCCTCTACCTAAATACATAGCCCGGACCACATAAACCAAACGCCCCTCTACCTAAATACATAGCCCGGACCACATAAACCAAACGCCCCTCTACCTAAATACATAGCCCGGACCACATAAACCAAACGCCCCTCTACCTAAATACATAGCCCGGACCACATAAACCAAACGCCCCTCTACCTAAATACATAGCCCGGACCACATAAACCAATCGCCCCTCTACCTAAATACATAGCCCGGACCACATAAACCAATCGCCCCTCTACCTAAATACATAGCCCGGACCACATAAACCAAACGCCCCTCTACCTAAATACATAGCCCGGACCACATAAACCAAACGCCCCTCTACCTAAATACATAGCCCGGACCACATAAACCAAACGCCCCTCTACCTAAATACATAGCCCGGACCACATAAACCAAACGCCCCTCTACCTAAATACATAGCCCGGACCACATAAACCAAACGCCCCTCTACCTAAATACACAGCCCGGACCACATAAACCAATCGCCCCTCTCCCTAAATACACAGCCCGGACCACATAAACCAATCGCCCCTCTCCCTAAATACACAGCCCGGACCACATAAACCAAACGCCCCTCTCCCTAAATACACAGCCCGGACCACATAAACCAAACGCCCCTCTCCCTAAATACACAGCCCGGACCACATAAACCAAACGCCCCTCTCCCTAAATACATAGCCCGGACCACATAAACCAAACGCCCCTCTCCCTAAATACATAGCCCGGACCACATAAACCAAACGCCCCTCTCCCTAAATACATAGCCCGGACCACATAAACCAAACGCCCCTCTCCCTAAATACATAGCCCGGACCACATAAACCAAACGCCCCTCTCCCTAAATACATAGCCCGGACCACATAAACCAAACGCCCCTCTACCTAAATACATAGCCCGGACCACATAAACCAAACGCCCCTCTACCTAAATACATAGCCCGGACCACATAAACCAAACGCCCCTCTACCTAAATACATAGCCCGGACCACATAAACCAAACGCCCCTCTACCTAAATACATAGACCGGACCACATAAACCAAACGCCCCTCTACCTAAATACATAGCCCGGACCACATAAACCAAACGCCCCTCTACCTAAATACATAGCCCGGACCACATAAACCAAACGCCCCTCTCCCTAAATACATAGCCCGGACCACATAAACCAAACGCCCCTCTCCCTAAATACATAGCCCGGACCACATAAACCAAACGCCCCTCTCCCTAAATACATAGCCCGGACCACATAAACCAAACGCCCCTCTACCTAAATACATAGCCCGGACCACATAAACCAAACGCCCCTCTACCTAAATACATAGCCCGGACCACATAAACCAAACGCCCCTCTACCTAAATACATAGCCCGGACCACATAAACCAAACGCCCCTCTACCTAAATACATAGCCCGGACCACATAAACCAAACGCCCCTCTACCTAAATACATAGCCCGGACCACATAAACCAAACGCCCCTCTACCTAAATACATAGCCCGGACCACATAAACCAAACGCCCCTCTACCTAAATACATAGCCCGGACCACATAAACCAAACGCCCCTCTACCTAAATACATAGCCCGGACCACATAAACCAAACGCCCCTCTACCTAAATACATAGCCCGGACCACATAAACCAAACGCCCCTCTACCTAAATACATAGCCCGGACCACATAAACCAATCGCCCCTCTACCTAAATACATAGCCCGGACCACATAAACCAAACGCCCCTCTACCTAAATACATAGCCCGGACCACATAAACCAAACGCCCCTCTACCTAAATACATAGCCCGGACCACATAAACCAAACGCCCCTCTACCTAAATACATAGCCCGGACCACATAAACCAAACGCCCCTCTACCTAAATACATAGCCCGGACCACATAAACCAAACGCCCCTCTACCTAAATACATAGCCCGGACCACATAAACCAAACGCCCCTCTACCTAAATACATAGCCCGGAGGTGAAATGAGGTGAGTAAGAGTTCACTCATTTTTTGAGGACTTCCGGAAATGAATGGTGGGATGTGAACGACGGTAGATGACACACCCCTTCAACACTATAAACAGACCGAACTCATCTTGTCTTTTATTATCTTCGGTTTCTGTGAGGGGAAAAAATGCATGGCTGCTCGCTGAAACTAATCGTCGGATTACTGTCGATTTCTAGAAAATGTTTTACCTAATTATTTCGATCAATGGTGAGCTCACCCCGTGATGTGATTAATTATACATAGTAATTGCAATTAGCTAATTCATATTGTAGTTTACGTCAGCCGAGAGTTAGAAAATATGACTGCTTGTGTTGGGTCAATCTTTCTTCAGTTAGCGCTACGACAAATGTAGCCTACATTTTTTCCGGTTAGGATGATTGTGTTGTGATATATATATATATATTTCTGTGAATATCTGAACCATTTGCATCCAAAAATAAACTGCTCACATTCAGGAGATAAACTTTGTAAGGACTGTGTGTGTTTTGTGTAAATAGTTTCTGAAAAAAGTGTGTCCAGCTTAAACGCTGATTGTTGCGTCATTGTAAACTGTCCGTTCTAAACGAGTGTTCTAAATGAGTGTTCTAAAATAGTGTTCTAAATGAGCGTTCTAAATGAGGGTTCTAAAGAGCGTTCTAAATGAGCGTTCTAAATGAGTGTTCTAAATTAGCGTTCTAAATGAGGGTTCTAAATGAGTGTTCTAAATTGAGCGTTCTAAATGAGCGTTCTAAATGAGCGTTCTAAAGAGCGTTCTAAAGAGCGTTCTAAAGGAGCGTTCTAAAGGAGGGTTCTAAATGAGGGTTCTAAAGGAGGGTTCTAAAGGAGTGTTCTAATTGAGCGTTGTAAAGAGCGTTCTAAAGAGCGTTCTAAATGAGCGTTGTAAATGAGGGTTCTAAAAGAGTGTTGTAAATGAGGGTTCTAAAAGAGTGTTGTAAATGAGCGTTTTAAATGAGCGTTCTAAATGAGTGTTCTAAATGAGGGTTCTAAATGAGCGTTGTAAATGAGTGTTCTAAAAGAGTGTTAGGCTATATAGTGCACTATGTTTGACCAAGGTCCACAGTTAATTGTAGTGCACAATTTAGTGTTCTAATCACACGGCGCTTCAGGGACCACTGTAGAACGATCACACCCCGTGTGACAGGCAGACAGGTTAGGGTTAGGAGGTGTTACTGAACAGACAGACAGACAGACAGACAGACAGACAGACAGACAGACAGGTTAGGGTTAGGAGGTGTCAATAGACAGACAGACAGACAGGTTAGGAGGTGTCACTAGACAGAGAGACAGACAGAGAGACAGACAGACAGACAGACAGACATGTTAGGGTTAGGAGCGTTACTGAACAGACAGACAGACAGGTTAGAGTTAGGTGTTACTAGACAGACAGACAGGTTAGAGTTAGGATGTGTTACTAGACAGACAGACAGACAGACAGGTTAGGGTTAGGAGGTGTTACTGTACAGACAGACAGACAGACAGACAGGTTAGAGTTAGGAGGTGTTACTGAACAGACAGACAGACAGACAGGTTAGGAGGTGTTACTATAAAGACAGACAGACAGACAGACAGACAGACAGACAGACAGACAGACAGACAGACAGGTTAGAGTTAGGAGGTGTTAATGTACAGACAGACAGGTTAGGGTTAGGAGGTGTTACTGAAAAGACAGACAGACAGACAGGTTAGGGTTAGGAGGTGTTACTGAACAGACAGACAGACAGACAGACAGGTTGGGAGGTGTTACTATACAGACAGACAGACAGACAGGTTAGGGTTAGGAGGTGTTACTGAACAGACAGACAGACAGACAGACAGGTTAGGTTTAGGAGGTGTTACTGTACAGACAGACAGACAGGGTGTACACCGTTTGTTTATCCTCTCTGGGCTAGGTGGCCCAACTCAATGAGGTACAGCAAGAAGGAATTACATAGTCGTTTTTCTGAGACTTTATTGAAAAGCTATGTTCAAACTGGTCAGAAAATCGGCTATGTTTTACTTCTCAGAAATTGCACTATGTTTTATTTTTGGGTAACCATGGGTGAAATTTGAAAAACGGTTTAAAATACTTTTAAAGGCCATCACCACCCCCATGGCACCTGTTTCAGCACCCCACTGCAGTCCCATGTCAGTGGGATAAAGAATGAGTGTTTTATGGATGTTTTAAGATTTGGTGGGGACGTGTCAGTAACATATGCACCTGGTTTTATTTTGGGTTACCAGGGGTGAAATTTGAAAAACTGTTTTAAATACTTATAAAGGGTATAGGGACCTACATACCCACCCTTAGAGCACCATCCTGCGGGATCAACTCAATGGGTTACAGCAAGAAGGAATTATATAGCTTTTCAAAAAAGTCTCAGAAAAACGACTATGTTCAAACTGGTCAGAAAATCGGCTATGTTTTACTTCTCAGAAATTGCACTGTGTTTTATTTTTGGGTTACCAGGGGTGAAACATACTGAAGCACCATGTCAGTGGGGCATTGCATGAGTGATTTATTAGTGTTTTAATGATTTGGTGGAGCTGTGTCCACCTCTTGTTGGCCTGGTATTATTTTGAGGTCAAATGTGTTCAAAACGGTTTTAAATACTTTTAAAGGGTATACACATATCCCTTACATAATGTAATGTTTTGCTTTCGCTGTAAAGCCTTTTTGAAATCGGACAACGTGGTTCGATTCAGGAGAAGTCTATCTATAAAACGGTGTAAAATGTTCCTATGTTTGAGAAACAGAAATTATTAGATTTGGTTATGAATATGGCGCTCTGGTTTTTTGCTGGATGTTGATCCCGAATACGGGATCAGCGCTTCAAGAGGTTTTAATATGCAGTAATCACTCAACACATCCAACATGTGTAACTGTTGTTGGGATGACTGAAATGGCCTTTTGACACAGGAGCCCATGGAGAAATACATCAAGAGGGAAACAAACTGTCACTATACTTAAACTAGTCTTTCCTGTTGGGAAACAAACTGTCACTATACTTAAACTAGTCTTTCCTGTTGGGAAACAAACTGTCACTATACTTAAACTAGTCTTTCCTGTTGGGTAACATACTGTCACTATACTTAAACTAGTCTTTCCTGTTGGGAAACAAACTGTCACTATACTTAAACTAGTCTTTCCTGTTGGGAAACAAACTGTCACTATACTTAAACTAGTCTTTCCTGTTGGTGATGAAGAAACACATCAGAGGCATAGTTTTAAAGTCAATATTTTAATGAACCCCTTGGAGTCGATTGATACCATACCAACGAGTTATGGTAGTAGGTGCCAGGTGCACCGGTTTGAGTGTGTCAAGAACTGCAACGCTGCTGGGTTTTCCCACATTCAACAGTTTCCCGTGTGTATCAAGGTTGGTCCACCACCCAAAGGACATCCAGCCTTGACACTTGACACAACTGTGGGAAGCATTTGAGTCAACATGGGCCAACATCCCTGTGGAATCTAGACACAAATTACATTTAGTGTTGTGAATATATTCATCAGTTCATCTAACAGATCAGTCAGGAAGAGCCACGCTCAGACTTGGGAAGGTCCACTTGAAATGGAATTAACAGTTAATTCCTTGTATAAATGGCTGCCAACCTCTACTGTGAGGAGTCAGAGACATCTCAGACTTCCATGCATTTTGAATAGTTTCATAAGTCTCATAATAATTGTTTACACAATATAATGACCATTATAAAGAAACAACTGGGTCTCTAAGTACATATATTAAATATATAATATATGAAATAAATAATTTATAACACCTATTATTGTCTAACATGTAGTTACTTATTTTTCATTTTCTTTACAAATATTTACCTTTCATTTCCCATTGTCAGTGATAAGGCAGTACTCATCTCTATATTATGGGGCTGGTTGTGATAAGGCAGTACTCATCTCTATATTATGGGGCTGGTTGTGATAAGGCAGTACTCATCTCTATATTATGGGGCTGGTTGTGATAAGGCAGAACTCATCTCTATATTATGGGGCTGGTTGTGATAAGGCAGTACTCATCTCTACATTATGGGGCTGGTTGTGATAAGGCAGTACTCACCTCTATATTATGGGACTGGTTGTGATAAGGCAGTACTCATCTCTATATTATGGGGCTGGTTGTGATAAGGCAGTACTCATCTCTATATTATGGGGCTGGTTGTGATAAGGCAGAACTCATCTCTATATTATGGGGCTGGTTGTGATAAGGCAGTACTCATCTCTATATTATGGGGCTGGTTGTGATAAGGCAGTACTCATCTCTATATTATGGGGCTGGTTGTGATAAGGCAGTACTCATCTCTATATTATGGGGCTGGTTGTGATAAGGCAGTACTCATCTCTATATTATGGGGCTGGTTGTGATAAGGCAGAACTCACCTCTATATTATGGGGCTGGTTGTGATAAGGCAGTACTCATCTCTATATTATGGGGCTGGTTGTGATAAGGCAGTACTCACCTCTACATTATGGGACTGGTTGTGATAAGGCAGTACTCACCTCTATATTATGGGGCTGGTTGTGATAAGGCAGTACTCACCTCTATATTATGGGGCTGGTTGTGATAAGGCAGTACTCATCTCTATATAATGGGGCTGGTTGTGATAAGGCAGTACTCATCTCTATATTATGGGGCTGGTTGTGATAAGGCAGTACTCATCTCTATATTATGGGGCTGGTTGTGATAAGGCAGAACTCATCTCTACTTTAGTGGGGCTGGTTGTGATAAGGCAGTACTCACCTCTATATTATGGGGCTGGTTGTGATAACGCAGAACTCATCTCTATATTATGGGGCTGGTTGTGATAAGGCAGTACTCATCTCTATATTATGGGGCTGGTTGTGATAAGGCAGTACTCATCTCTATATTATGGGGCTGGTTGTGATAAGGCAGTACTCACCTCTATATTATGGGGCTGGTTGTGATAAGGCAGAACTCATCTCTATATTATGGGGCTGGTTGTGATAAGGAAGTACTCATCTCTATATTATGGGGCTGGTTGTGATAAGGCAGTACTCACCTCTATATTATGGGGCTGGTTGTGATAAGGCAGAACTCATCTCTATATTATGGGGCTGGTTGTGATAAGGCAGTACTCATCTCTATATTATGGGGCTGGTTGTGATAAGGCAGTACTCACCTCTATATTATGGGGCTGGTTGTGATAAGGCAGAACTCATCTCTATATTATGGGGCTGGTTGTGATAAGGCAGTACTCATCTCTATATTATGGGGCTGGTTGTGATAATGCAGTACTCATCTCTACATTATGGGACTGGTTGTGATAAGGCAGTACTCATCTCTATATTATGGGGCTGGTTGTGATAAGGCAGTACTCATCTCTATATTATGGGGCTGGTTGTGATAAGGCAGAACTCATCTCTACATTATGGGGCTGGTTGTGATAAGGCAGTACTCATCTCTATATTATGGGGCTGGTTGTGATAAGGCAGTACTCATCTCTACATTATGGGGCTGGTTGTGATAAGGCAGTACTCATCTCTATATTATGGGGCTGGTTGTGATAAGGCAGTACTCATCTCTATATTATGGGGCTGGTTGTGATAAGGCAGTACTCATCTCTACATTATGGGGCTGGTTGTGATAAGGCAGAACTCATCTCTACATTATGGGGCTGGTTGTGATAAGGCAGTACTCATCTCTACATTATGGGGCTGGTTGTGATAAGGTGCACTGTGGCTGCAGGATGTGTAGCTGCAGCTGTTCTTTACCTTCATGTTCTGCTGTGTAACCAAATGAAAAGTGCAGAGGGTAGTCTACCTGTGTATGTACTGCATCCAGGTGAAGAGGCTGGACCTCTAGAACATTGACCCAATCCTCACGCTCCTCCTCAATCATCCAGGTGAAGAGGCTGGACCTCTAGAACATTGACCCAGTCCTCACGCTCCTCCTCAGTCATCCAGGTGAAGAGGCTGGACCTCTAGAACATTGACCCAGTCCTCACGCTCCTCCTCAGTCATCCAGGTGAAGAGGTTGGAGTGGGACCTCTAGAACATTGACCCAGTCCTCACGCTCCTCCTCAGTCATCCAGGTGAAGAGGCTGGACCTCTACAACATTGACCCAGTCCTCACGCTCCTCCTCAGTCATCCAGGTGAAGAGGCTGGAGTGGGACCTCTAGAACATTGACCCAGTCCTCACGCTGCTCCTCAGTCATCCAGGTGAAGAGGCTGGAGTGGGACCGCTCAATATTTTCCGGATTGACTAACCTTCATGTCTTAAAGTAATGATGGACTGTCGTTTCTCTGCTTATTTGAGATGTTCTTGCCATAATGTGGACTTGGTCTTTTACCAAATAGGGCTATCTTCTGTATACCACCCCTTCCTTGTCACAACACAACTGATTGGCTCAAACGCATTAAATTCTACAAGTTTACTTTTAAGAAAGCACACCTGTTAATTGAAATGCATTCCAGGTGACTACCTCATGAAGCTGGTTGAACACAGTCTATATATCCTGTTGTATATTTTATTATAGGGAACACAGTCTATATATCCTGTTGTATATTTTATCATAGGGAACACAGTCTATATATCCTGTTGTATATTTTATTATAGGGAACACAGTCTATATATCCTGTTGTATATTTTATTATAGGGAACACAGTCTATATATCCTGTTGTATATTTTATTATAGGGAACACAGTCTATATATCCTGTTGTATATTTTATTATAGGGAACAGTCTATATATCCTGTTGTATATTTTATTATAGGGAACACAGTCTATATATCCTGTTGTATATTTTATTATAGGGAACACAGTCTATTTATCCTGTTGTATATTTTATTATAGGGAACAGTCTATATATCCTGTTGTATATTTTATTATAGGGAACACAGTCTATATATCCTGTTGTATATTTTATTATAGGGAACACAGTCTATATAACCTGTTGTATATTTTATCATAGGGAACACAGTCTATATATCCTGTTGTATATTTTATCATAGGGAACTCAGTCTATATATCCTGTTGTATATTTTATCATAGGGAACACAGTCTATATATCCTGTTGTATATTTTATTATAGGGAACACAGTCTATATATCCTGTTGTATATTTTATTATAGGGAACAGTCTATATATCCTGTTGTATATTTTATTATAGGGAACACAGTCTATATATCCTGTTGTATATTTTATTATAGGGAACACAGTCTATATATCCTGTTGTATATTTTATCATAGGGAACACAGTCTATATATCCTGTTGTATATTTTATCATAGGGAACACAGTCTATATATCCTGTTGTATATTTTATTATAGGGAACACAGTCTATATATCCTGTTGTATATTTTATTATAGGGAACAGTCTATATATCCTGTTGTATATTTTATTATAGGGAACACAGTCTATATATCCTGTTGTATATTTTATTATAGGGAACACAGTCTATATATCCTGTTGTATATTTTATTATAGGGAACAGTCTATATATCCTGTTGTATATTTTATTATAGGGAACACAGTCTATATATCCTGTTGTATATTTTATTATAGGGAACACAGTCTATATATCCTGTTGTATATTTTATCATAGGGAACACAGTCTATATATCCTGTTGTATATTTTATCATAGGGAACACAGTCTATATATCCTGTTGTATATTTTATTATAGGGAACAGTCTATATATCCTGTTGTATATTTTATTAAAGGGAACACAGTCTATATATCCTGTTGTATATTTTATTATAGGGAACAGTCTATATATCCTGTTGTATATTTTATTATAGGGAACACAGTCTATATATCCTGTTGTATATTTTATCATAGGGAACACAGTCTATATATCCTGTTGTATATTTTATTATAGGGAACACAGTCTATATATCCTGTTGTATATTTTATTATAGGGAACACAGTCTATATATCCTGTTGTATATTTTATTATAGGGAACACAGTCTATATATCCTGTTGTATATTTTATTATAGGGAACACAGTCTATATATCCTGTTGTATATTTTATTATAGGGAACACAGTCTATATATCCTGTTGTATATTTTATTATAGGGAACACAGTCTATATATCCTGTTGTATATTTTATTATAGAGAACACAGTCTATATATCCTGTTGTATATTTTATTATAGGGAACACAGTCTATATATCCTGTTGTATATTTTATTATAGGGAACACAGTCTATATATCCTGTTGTATATTTTATTATAGGGAACACAGTCTATATATCCTGTTGTACATTTTATTATAGGGAACACAGTCTATATATCCTGTTGTATATTTTATTATAGGGAACACAGTCTATATATCCTGTTGTATATTTTATTATAGGGAACACAGTCTATATATCCTGTTGTATATTTTATTATAGGGAACACAGTCTATATATCCTGTTGTATATTTTATTATAGGGAACACAGTCTATATATCCTGTTGTATATTTTATTATAGGGAACACAGTCTATATATCCTGTTGTACATTTTATTATAGGGAACAGTCTATATATCCTGTTGTATATTTGACCATGTTCCCTATAATAAACTTTAACTGTCCTTTTACTAGAACCAATACTATTGACCGTGATTAATCCCTACCACATACATATTTATTTTGCTCCTTTGCACCCCATCATTTATATTTCTACTTTGCACTTTCTTCCACTACATATCTACCATTCCAGTGTTTTACTTGCTATATTGTATTTACTTTGCCACCATGGCCTTTTTTGCCTTTACCTCCCTTATTTCACCTCATTTGCTCACATTGTATATAGACTTTTTTTTCTACTGTATTATTGACTGTATGTTTGTTTTACTCCATGTGTAACTCTGTGTTGTTGTATGTTGTCAAACTGCTTTGCTTTATCTTGGCCAGGTCGCAATTGTAAATGAGAACTTGTTCTCAACTTGCCCACCTGATTAAATAAAGGACTTGTTCTCAACTGGCCCACCTGGTTAAATAAAGGACTTGTTCTCTACTAGCCTACCTGGTTAAATAAAGGACTTGTTCTCAACTGGCCTACCTGGTTAAATAAAGGACTTGTTCTCAACTGGCCTACCTGGTTAAATAAAGGACTTGTTCTCAACTGGCCTACCTGGTTAAATAAAGGACTTGTTCTCAACTGGCCTACCTGGTTAAATAAAGGACTTGTTCTCAACTGGCCTACCTGGTTAAATAAAGGACTTGTTCTCAACTGGCCTACCTGGTTAAATAAAGGACTTGTTCTCAACTGGCCTACCTGGTTAAATAAAGGACTTGTTCTCAACTGGCCTACCTGGTTAAATAAAGGTGAAATAAAAATAAATAAAACATGTGACCTTTCCTTTTTTAGTGACAGACCAGTCTCTCTCTCTCTCTCTCTCTCTCTCTCTCTCTCTCTCTCTCTCTCTCTCTCTCTCTCTCTCTCTCTCTCTCTCTCTCTCTCTCTCTCTCTCTCTCTCTCTCTCTCTCTCTCTCTCTCTCTCTCTCATCACTTCTGGTTTAACACTGCCATCAAGTGGTGATTAACCAAACTGCACCCCTGTTAAGCTATATAAAAAGCAAGAGAGATTGGGGGGAGAAAGACAGATGAGCAGAGAGAAGCGAGAGAGCAGCAGAGCAGAGAGACAGCAGAGAACAGAGGGGGAGAGAGAGCAGAGAGAGAGCAGAGAAAAGAGAGAGAGCAGAGAGAGAGCAGAGAGAGAGCAGGCTGAGAGAGCAGAGAGAACAGAGAGCATAGAGAATGCAGAGAGCAGAGGCAGAGAGAGAGAGCAGAGAGAGAGAGCAGAGCGAGAGAGCAGAGGGAGAGAGCAGAGCGAGAGAGCAGAGGGAGCAGAGGGAGAGAGCAGAGGGAGCAGAGGGAGAGAGAGCAGAGAGAGAGTACAGAGAGTGACCCTGCATCACAACACTCTGTTGCTATAGTGACCCTGCATCACAACACTCTGTTGCTATAGTAACCCTGCATCACAACACTCTGTTGCTATAGTAACCCTGCATCACAACACTCTGTTGCTATAGTGACCCTGCATCACAACACTCTGTTACTATAGTAACCCTGCATCACAACACTCTGTTGTACATATTTAATTGTTTTGCATTTCAGTTCATATTTGTTTCATGTAACCAGTCGCAGGTTAACGTCAACCTGACAGAGACGATGTAAAATCAATAACTAAACTGTTCTCACAATTAACATGCTGTTTCTTGTTTCAAGTATGTTTTATTATGAAAAGTACAATATAACCATGTATACTTGTACAACTATGGAGCGTATGTCCACATATAATTATACAATTTGTTTTTCCAACATAAAAGACAAGAAATGATCACATTGGTATTTTAACAGTGTTATTGTAAGAGTTTAAATGTTTAAACAGAGGATACATCTAAAACAGGATAAAACAAGTGCAGTATGTTGTGAGAATGTTACTTTAACGTCGACTCATAACGTCACACTATAACTTCATGGGAGTCTTGTGGAAAGACTAACGGTGTTATTGTAAGAGGTCGTGGGTCAAGGTCCTCACAATTATAGGAAGATGCGCATGTGTGTGTGTGAGAGTGTGTCCTGTGTGTGTATGTGTCCTGTTTGTTCAGTGTTTGTGTATGTGTCCTGTTTGTGTGTGTGTGTGTGT